>NC_092289.1:11468537-11490969 GCF_036320965.1 Panulirus ornatus | reverse complement strand
CTGTAATTTGAGCACTCACTCTTATCCCCTTTGCCTTTGTACAATGGCATTATGTACGCATTCCGCCAATCCTCAGGCACCTCACCATGAATCATACATACATTAAATAACCTTACCAATCAGTCAACAATACAGTCTCCCCCTTTTTTAATAAATTTCACTGCAGTACATCGAAACCTGCTGCTTTGCCGGCTTTCATCTTCCGTAAAGCTTTTACTACCTCTTGTCCGTTTGCCAAATCATTTTCCCTAACCCTCTCACTTTGCAAACCACCTCGACCAAAACACCCCATATCTGCCACTCTATCATCAAACACATTCAACAAACCTTCAAAATACTCACTCCATCTTCTCACATCACCACTACATGTTATTACCTCCCCATTTGTCCCCTTCACTGATGTTCTCATTTGCTCTCTTGTCCTACGCACTTTATTTACCTTCTTCCAAAACATCTTTTTATTCTCCCTAAAATTTAATGATACTCTTTCACCCCATCTCTCATTTGCCCTCTTTTTCACCTCTTGCACCTTTCTCTTGACCTCCTGCCTCTTTCTTTTATACATTTCCCACTCATTTGCACTGTTTCCCTGCAGAAATCGTCCAAATGCCACTCTCTTCTCTTTCACTACTAATCTTACTTCTTCATCCCACCACTCACTACCCTTTCTAATCAACCCTCCTCCCACGCTTCTCATGCCACAAGTATCTTTTGCGCAAGCCATCACTGCTTCCCTAATGCATCCCATTCCTCCCCCACTCCCCTTATCTCTTTTGTTCTTACCTTTTTCCATTCTGTACTCAGTCTCTCCTGGTACTTCCTCACACAAGTCTCCTTCCCAAGCTCACTTACTCTCACTACTCTCTTCACCCCAACATTCTCTCTTCTATTCTGAAAACCCCTACAAAGCTTCACCTTCGCCTCCCCAAGATAATGATCAGACATCCCTCCAGTTGCACCTCTCAGCACATTAACATCCAAAAGTCTCTCTTTCGCGCGCCTATCAATTAACACGTAATCCAATAACGCTCTCTGGCCATCTCTCCAGCTTACATACGTATAATTATGTATTTCTCTCTTTTTAAACCAGGTATTCCCAATCACCAATCCTTTTTCAGCACACAAATCTACAAGCTCTTTACCATATCCATTTACAAGACTGAACACCTCATGTATGCTAATAATTCCCTCAACTGCCACATTACTCACCTTTGCATTCAAATCACTCATCACTATAATCCGGTCTTGTGCATGAAAACCCCTAACACACTCATTCAGCTGCTCCCAAAACACTTGCCTCTCATGGTCTTTCTTCTCATGCCCAGGCGCATATGCACCTATAATCACCCATCTCTCTCCATCAACTTTCAGTTTTACCCATAGCAATCTAGAATTTACTTTCTTACACTCTATCACATACTCCCACCACTCCTGTTTCAGGAGTAGTGCTACTCCTTCCCTTGCTCTTGTCCTCTCACTAACCCCTGACTTTACTCCCAAGACATTCCCAAACCACTCTTCCCCTTTACCCTTGAGCTTCGTTTCACTTAGAGCCAAAACATTCAGGTTCCTTTCCTCAAACATACTACCTATCTCTTCTTTTTTCTTATCTTGGCTACATCCACACACATTTAGACACCCCAATCTGAGCCTTCGAGGAGGATCAGCACTCTTCTCGTGACTCCTTCTTCTGTTTCCCCTTTTAGAAAGATAAAATACAAGGAGGGGAGGGTTTCTGATCCCCCGCTCCTGTCCCCTTTAGTCGCCTTCTACGACACGTGAGGAATGCGCGGGAAGCATTGTTTCTCCCCTATCCCCAGGGATATATATATATATATATATATATATATATATATATATATATATATATATATATATATATATATATATATATATGTATATATATATATATATATATATATATATATATATATGTATATATATATATATATATATATATATATATATATATATATATATACATATATATATATATATATATATATATACATATATATATATATATATATATATATATATATATATATATATATATATATATATATATATATATATATATACATATATATATATATATATATATATATATATATATATATATATATATATATATATATATATATATATATATATATATATATATATATATATATATATATATATATATATATATGTGACTACCCGAATGGAGTTCGGGTGCATTCAAGGGTATCATAAACTTATCATGTGAACAATATCTATTTTCAAATTCTAACAACAATAAAGCCATCCAATTTGTATAGACCTTCACTAGTTTTGATATCACAATTCTTTGTGTATTTAATGATAGAAGAATCATTGATATTTCTCGTGGTACTGAGTTAGGAACTGAGATGGCATTACTCCAGTCACTACAATCATCATAATTTTTAACATAATTAAACAAGGTATTAGATTCTTGTACTGTTCTTATAATATACTTATGCTGCTTAAGTCTTAGAGAAAGATCCTTGTTAGTCTGCCAAACATAAAACTTATCACATTTTCTACATGGTACTCTATATTAGATGCATCCTGCAAAACTTTCTGGTGAGGTTCTGATTAAGATATTCTTTATAGTGTTGTTGTTGTTGCTAAAGGCAACATTTATATGAAAGGATTTAAGCAACATGGGAAGATGGGAAGTAAAGTTTTTATCAAAAGGGAGGACTAAGAGGTTCATGGTGTCAACCGGAGGTTTGGGTTTAACTCTATAAAATGATTTATTTGCCAACTTAGGAACTTATCAATGAAAGATCAAGGATACTTTAACTTGGATCCAATAGAATATATCTTTTGAAACTTCCCTAAGTTGGCAAATAAATCATGTTACACAGTTGAAACCAAGCCTCCTCCTGACTCCAAGAAGCTTTCAATTCTTTCTTTTAATTATGATTTTACTTTGCTTCCCATGTTGCTTAAATTCTTTAATGTAAATGTTGCTGACTAAAACTCTAACATAGCTTACGTTAAAACAAAGTTTTTTCTTGTTTTCAGTATATCATAAGCAGTAATAGAAAACGTAAATATTTGGAGGTGTAACATATATTTTCATTTCTCTTGAGAAAGAAGGTAAGTTTTTGATGTGTTTATAAGTGCATAATCAACGTTTATATTTACAGCAAAGTCGATTAATATTGGTAACCACTAATATGCATATATATCAAGAAATGCATTGGACATATGAGGTAAGGGGTGAGTAAAGAATTTTGCTTTTGTGGTGATGCGTAAATGTAAAGCAATAAGTGAGTAAGTATGGGAGAGCATAGAAATATCATCCTGCTGAAGAAATAGTTAAATTGTTAAGGCTAGGTACTCACTCTTCCTTGATTTACAGAATGAAGAGGAGATACTGAAATGTGTTGCCTGACTCTTGCATTATGTTAATATTATTTGTCTTACGTTGATAAGGATAAACATTAGATGGTATTTTCACTTATGAAAATAGAGTTTGTGAAATCTTAAACTAATTGTTTTGATCTTATGAATATATGAGAACAATACAAGAATCAGGGGAAAAAATTTGATAAATCTCAATTAATTTATACATTTCTTTACTAATGTAGGATCCGAGGGAACGTATTGTATTAGTTCTTCAATACTCTCTCTCTTGATTACACCTTCGTATATGTGCACATGGAACGTAGACTCCTGCCGCTTTTTCCAACTTGAGAAGGTATTCTCCACGGTGTAATGAGAGGCAGCGGGAGAAGCATCACTGTGCCGTAGGCTCTATTACTAGTTCAACTGATTGTAGAGGATTGTTTCCCCCATCAAGAGGTGACCGCAGGAGGATTCAACCTGGCCTTTGTGAGATCGGTCATACTTAGAGGATCCTTACAATCGGACTTGATGCCTTCACTTGCTTTTGTAGTTTCTCTTTTGTGTATATCTTTTTTTTATAGGTAAGGGGATTTTAACCCTTAGGAGCTCAGCACTACATCTGCTGACCCCCAGTTTGGCGTCTTTCAGCCCCTTTATGTTACGCAAAGTGACTGGGGAGCTTGAGAATTAACGGATGATCTGGAGTGTTTGAGAATATTAGGGAACTAGCAAGTGGTGACCCATATGTAAAGGATAAGACGACTTGTGTAATAATATCTAATAACGAAAATATGTCCCTTTGTTATGTCTATTGTGCCGGCGCCGTAGCACTAGATGGTGATGAAGTTGAATCACTGTTAGGTCAGTTACTCCACAAAAAGTTAATTTTAGGAGACATCAGCGTTTGTCACCATCAGCGGAAAAGGTACGGATCGATGGTGGACGAGGACAAGTGGCAAACTTTATTCTAGAATCAAATCTTTCTCTTCTGAACGACAGAAGTGCGACTCGTGTAGATGATCGGGCAGGCAGCATGTCGGCGATAGATATGTCACTATGCTCTCCTCATATACTGACACCTAGGTGGGGTGCAGTTGACGCGGCAGATATAGGGTGTTTTGGTCGAGGCTCTGTGCCAAGTGAGAGGGTTAGGGAAAATGATTTGGTAAACAGAGAAGAGGGAGTAAAAGCTTTACGGAAGATGAAAGCCGGCAAGGCAGCGGATCTGGTTGTATTGCAGTGGAATTCATTAAAAAGGGGGGTGACCGTATTCTTGACTGGTTGGTAAGGTTACTTAATATATGTATGATTCATGGTGAGTTGCCTGAGGATTGGCGGAATGCTTGCATAGTGCCATTGCACAAAGGCAAATGGGATAAAAGTGAGTGCTCAAATTACAGAGGTAAAAGTTTGTTGAGCATTCCTGGGAAATTATATGGGAAGGTATTGATTGAGAGGGTGAAGGCAGGTACAGAGCATCAGATTGGGGAAGAGCAGTGTGGTTTCAGAAGTAGTAGAGGATGTGTGGATCAGATGTTTGCTTTGAAAAATGTATGTGAGAAATACTTAGAAAAGCAAATGGACTTGTATGTAGCATTTATGGATCTGGAGAAGGCATATGATAGAGTTGATAGAGATGCTCTGTGGAAGGTATTAAGAATATATGGTGTGGGAGGCAAGTTGTTAGAAGCAGTGAAAAGTTTTTATCGAGGATGTAAGGCATGTGTACGTGTAGGAAGAGAGGAAAGTGATTGGTTTTCAGTGAATGTAGGGTTGCGGCAGGGGTGTGTGATGTCACCATGGTTGTTTAATTTGTTTATGGATGGGATTGTTAGGGAGGTGAATGCAAGAGTTTGGAAAGAGGGGCAAGTATGAAGTCCGTTGTGGATGAGAGAGCTTGGGAAGTGAGTCAGTTGTTGTTCCCTGATGATACAGCACTGGTGGCTGACTCATGTGAGAAACTGCAGAAGCTGGTGACTGAGTTAGGTAAAATGTGTGAAAGAAGAAAGCATAGAGTAAATGTAGATAAGAGCAAGGTTATTAGGCACGGTAGGGTTGAGAGACAAATCAATTGGGAGGTAAGTCTGAACGGAGAAAAACTGGAGGAAGCGAAGTGTTTTAGATATCTGGAAGTGGATTTGGCAGCGGATGGAACCATGGAAGCGGAAGTGAATCATAGGGTGGGGGAGGGGGAGAAAATTCTGGGAGCATTGAAGAATGTGTGGAAGTCGAGAACATTATCTCGGAAAGCAAAAATGGCTATGTTTGAAGGAAGAGTGGTTCCAACATTGTTATATGGTTGCGAGACGTGGGCTATAGATAGAGTTGTGCGGAGGAGGGTGGATGTGCTGGAAATGAGATGCTTGAGGACAATATGTGATGTGAGGTGGTTTGATCGAGTAAGTAATAATAGGGTAAGAGAGATATGTGGTAATAAAAAGAGTGTGGTTGAGAGAGCAGAAGAGGGTTTTGAAATGGTTTGCTCACATGGAGAGAATGAGTGAGGAAATATTGACCAAGAGGATATATGTGTCGGAGGTGGAGGGAACGAGGAGAAGTGGGAGACCAAATTGGAGGTGGAAAGATGGAGTGAAAAAGATTTTGAGTGATCGGGGCCTGAATATGTAGGAGTGTGAAAGGCGTGCAAGGAATAGAGTGAATTGGAACGATGTGGTATACCGGGGTCGACGTGCTGTCAATGGATTGAACCAGGGCGTGTGAAGCGTCTAATGTAAACCATGGAAAGTTCTGTAGGGCCTGGATGCGGAAAGGTAGCTGTGGTTTCGGTGCATTACTACATGACGGCTACAGACTGAGTGTGAACGAATGGGGCCTTTGCTGTCTTTTTCTAGCGCTACCTCGCGCACATTTGTGGGGAGGGGGTTTTTATTTCGTGTGTGGCGGGGTGGCGATGGGAATGAATAAAGGCAGACAGTATGAATCATGTACATGTGTATATATGTATATGTCTGTGTGTATATATATATATATGTATACGTTGTGATGTATAGGTATGTATATTAGCGTGTGTGGACGTGTATGTATATACATGTGTATGTGAGTGGTTTGGGCCATTCTTTCGTCTGTTTCCTTGCGCTACCTTGCTAACGCTGGAGACAGCGACAAAGGAAAATAAATAAATAAATAATAATGTTATCCCTGGGGACATGGGACAATGAATACTTCACACATATTCCCTGCATGTCGTAAAAGACGGCTAATAGGAGGAGGAGGAGGGGGGGGGGGGAATCCTCCCCTCCAGTTTTTACTTTTCTGAAAGAAAGAACAGAGAAGGGGGCCTAGTGAGGATTTTTGCTCTAAGGCAATATTCCAGTAACATCAAACACATTTTAAGACACACTGAAAATATGCTGGGAGGAACACCGTATTGAATTTAGTTATTCCAATGAGTAGTATAACGAAGGTTTCAGATAAGTGACAAAAACAAAGCATCTCATTGGTCAGGAACCTCTTTGACATCACAGAGGGTTATAATAACCACCAAAGTGCACTAGTGAGGCCAGCAGGTGCGCTGAATTTCAAGTGCTTAAACATCCTTTAGTTATAAGATCTTTGAGGAAGGGTCAGCCACCCACACACTTGCAGCCACACATTCATCCGTCTTGAATCCGTCGGTGTGGAGATATGAGTATAATCACAATATCTCTCAGTTAATTCCCTAAATCGCTGGTGGACCTCCACCTCCGATGCATTACGGGTGTTGGAGGAGAACCAGCCATTGTTGATACGAATGTTGATAGCTCCCAAGGCGCTATCATTGTCGTCACCAGCTGATCAACTTTCCTTATACATCTAGACGGGGCGGCGCTGCCAGTATCATGATCCTGCTCTGCGCCTCTCCCAAGGAATGACTCATAGTGGAAGGCTGAACACCCAGAAGGTTGGTTCATGTTCATTATCTTGGCCGTCACAACACCTTATATGAAACTTAGCTGCTCTCTGCGACATTGGAGGGAAGGTGCAGTATGTCTCTTCTTCCAATCGAGCAATTTTCGTGCATAGTATAACTCCAAGACATATTCTTAGATATTTGATCTGAATTACATCCAGCCTCCTTGAGGTGTAATCGCTTCCCGAAGAAAACATATGCCTGTGAGCCATAGTCTAAATTCAACCTAATCAGGGACTTATGCACCATTGATAAAGATTTCCTCTCGGTACCTCACGGGCTGTTGGTTAAGCATTTGGAGATATCTAGTTTGAACATTTTTTTCACTAAATGGTCAATATGTATTTTCCAATTAAGTCGTTCATCAGAGCGCAAACCTCAAAACAAATTGTAGTATTTTCTAAAGGTATCGGATGGTTGTCTTATCTGCAAAATTTGGATTTTTGTTAATTTTTGTGAGAAATTCCACCGATACTTTTAGCAGGTGAAAACTGGCTGTAAGGCCCTTTGTTGGAGGGACCCAAGGACGTCTTGAGGCCTTCCAGCCGAAAACTATGCATTTGTGGACGACTGCCACTCAGCACAGTCGTCGGCAAACAGTGAGTACTTAAGGTTTCTGGGGACAGACGCTGGTGTCGGAATATCATGGGATATGATCACGAAAAAAGTTCGGCCTAGCACACTCCCTTGTGGCACTCCATTGTCCTGCCGGATATAACGTTTTGGGATATAAGTTTGACAGCAAATGTTGGATAAAAGTTGACAGATTACCTCTTAGACTTAAAGCGTGCAGTTTCATTTGAGAGCTCAGCTTCCCAAGTCATGTCACAACTATTTTGTCTGTGTCTGTGACTTGAAGATATCACTATTTCTAAATTCCCTGAATAATCTAGTGTGAATCTGTATTAACATAAGCTGAACATTTGGTCAGTTTCTTGCCCCTACAAGGGTAAGAAGTCTTATGATTACAATTCTTTCCATGACTTTGCCTAAGCAAATGGGCAGTGTAATAGGTCGAAACGAATTTGGGGCCGTGAGACGTTCCTCTTTTTATCTTATCTTTTTTAGGAATGGTGACGAAGTAGGCGAAGCGCCATGCCTTCGGTAAATTTTGGTTGGTCCAGATGTCATCAACAACCCGCAGTACCTTAAGTAAATTGTCTTTTGTTAGGAGTTCGCTCATGTAGTAGGTTATCTTAGATGGTCCGGGGGATGCAACTCTACATGATATTAGGACAAGAAGTTCTATGGCGATTTTGTTACTGTTTGTTACTCTAGGTTCTTCTATAGGAGAGCTGACATTCTTTTTTTTGGCCAATTGCTTATGGTGTAAAAAGCGATGGTCATAGTTGGCCATACTGCTGACATTACAGAAATGTTGGTCGATGGTGTTGGCTATGTCCATTGGGTTATCAATGGATTGATTATTTATGATCAGGTTAGGAATGTGTCTTGATTTATATTCTTTAGTTAATTCTGTTGATTGTGGACCAAACCTGGGATACTGGTTGGTGATGGATACATCGCTTTGCCAAGATTCTGCTTTCGCTTTCCTAATAGCTCTCCTTGTCTGAGCTCTCGCTTCTTTGTATGCAATGGAATTGTTTTGAGCGGAATCTTTATAAAATATTCTATACCTTCTATCGCGTTCACTCGCTTTACGGTCTTAAGAATATATATATTTTCGTCGGCAGCCTTTAAGGTTAACTTTTCTGTACACTAAATTTTGCCAGGAATATTCTCTCTAGAAGTATATACACATATGTTCCTTGAGAAAGATTTCCACTGTGCCGTCTCTCATCACCACTACTTGTTATGACCTCCCCATTAGCCCCCTTCACCGATGTTCCCATTTGTTCTCTTGTCTCACGCACTTTATTTACATCCTTCCAAAACACTTTTTTATTCGCCCTAAAATCTATTGATACTCTCTCACCCCAACGCTCACTTCCCAAGCTCTCTCATCCACAACAGACTTCATACTTGCCCATCTTTCCAAAACTCTTGCATTCACCTCCCTAACAACCCCATCCATAAACAAATTAAACAACCATGGAGACATCACACACCCCTGCCGCAAACCTATATTCACTGAGAACCAATCACTTTCCTCTCTTCCTACACGTTCACATGCCTTACATCCTCGATTAAAACTTTTCACTGCTTCTAACAACTTGCCTCCCACACCATATATATATATATATATATATATATATATAATATATATATATATATATATATATATATATATATATATATATATAGAGAGAGAGAGAGAGAGAGAGAGAGATGCTCTGTGGAAGGTAATAAGAATATATGGTGTGGGAGGCAAGTTGTTAGAAGCAGTGAAAAGTTTTTATCGAGGATGTAAGGCATGTGTACGTGTAGGAAGAGAGGAAAGTGATTGGTTCTCAGTGAATGTAGGTTTGCGGCAGGGGTGTGTGATGTCCCCATGGTTGTTTAATTTGTTTATGGATGGGGTTGTTAGGGAGGTGAATGCAAGAGTTTTGGAAAGGGGGACAAGTATGAAGTCTGTTGTGGATGAGAGAGCTTGGGAAGTGAGTCAGTTGTTGTTCGCTGATGATACAGCGCTGGTGGCTGATTCATGTGAGAAACTGCAGAAGCTGGTGACTGAGTTTGGTAAAGTGTGTGAAAGAAGAAAGTTAAGAGTAAATGTGAATAAGAGCAAGGTTATGAGGTACAGAAGGGTTGAGGGTCAAGTCAATTGGGAGGTGAGTTTGAATGGAGAAAAACTGGAGGAAGTGAAGTGTTTCAGATATCTGGGAGTGGATCTGGCAGCGGATGGAACCATGGAAGCGGAAGTGGATCATAGGGTGGGGGAGGGGGCGAAAACTCTGGGGGCCTTGAAGAATGTGTGGAAGTCGAGAACATTATCTCGGAAAGCAAAAATGGGTATGTTTGAAGGAATAGTGGTTCCAACAATGTTGTATGGTTGCGAGGCGTGGGCTATGGATAGAGTTGTGTGCAGGAGGATGGTTGTGCTGGAAATGAGATGTTTGAGGACAATGTGTGGTGTGAGGTGGTTTGATCGAGTAAGTAACGTAAGGGTAAGAGAGATGTGTGGAAATAAAAAGAGCGTAGTTGAGAGAGCAGAAGAGGGTATTTTGAAATGATTTGGGCACATGGAGAGAATGAGTGAGGAAAGATTGACCAAGAGGATATATGTGTCGGAGGTGGAGGGAACGAGGAGAAGAGGGAGACCAAATTGGAGGTGGAAAGATGGAGTGAAAAAGATTTTGTGTGATCGGGGCCTGAACATGCAGGAGGGTGAAAGGAGGGCAAGGAATAGAGTGAATTGAAGCGATGAGGTATACCGGGGTTGACGTGCTGTCAGTGGATTGAATCAAGGCATGTGAAGCGTGTGGGGTAAACCATGGAAAGCTGTGTAGGTAATGTATATTTGCGTGTGTGGACGTATGTATATATATGTGTATGGGGGTGGGTTGGGCCATTTCTTTCGTCTGTTTCCTTGCGCTACCTCGCAAACGCGTGAGACAGCGGCAAAAAAAAAAAAAAAATATATATATATATATATATATATATATATATATATATATATATATATATATATATATATATATATATATATATATATATATATATATATATTTCTATGAGTCCACGGGAAAATGAAACACGGTAAGTTCCCAAGTTCACTTCCGTGTAATAATCACATCATCAGAGGAGATACAAGAAAGAAATAAAACAGTCAGCTGATATACAACAAAGAGACGTAGCGAGGACGCCATTTGGAAAACAAGTGATTATCCAAGACAGACAACAAGTGCATCATAAACTTATCATGTGGACTAGAAAGGGAATTGTTTACAAATTTTATCAACAATAAAGCAATTCAATTTGTATAAACCTTCACTAATATTATGGTTATGATTCTTTGTGTATCTAGTAACGGAATATTCAATGATATTTCTCGTGATAATGGAGTTAGAGTTAATAACTGAGATGGCATTACTCCAGTCAATACAATGATCATAGTTTTTCACGTGATTAAACAAGGCATTTGATTCTTGTCCTGTTCTTATACTATATGTTGCTTAAGTCTAACAGAAAGATCCCTACCAGTCTGCCTAACATAAAACTTATCACACTTTCTACATGGCACTTTATAGGTGCATCCAGAACTTTCTGGTGAATTCCTGATTGAGATATTCTTTATAGTATTATCTTTGCTGAAGGCAACATGTACATTAAAGGATTTAAGCAACATGGGAAGTGAAGCAAAATTATTGTTAAAAAGGAGAACTGAAGATTCATGTTGCCAATGGGAGGTTTAGGTTCATCTCTATAAAGGTATTTCTTTGTTAACTTAATGGATTTATGAATGAAAGGATCTAGGGTACTTTAACTTGAAACCAATGGAATATATCTTCTCATACGTACCATCAATAAACTCTGGACTGCAAATACATAATGCCCTAAGGAACATAGACTGAAATGATGACAACTGAACTCTGTCATGTTGAGATGAGTAATAAAAGATAAATGAGCATACATTGGTAGGTTTTCTGTATATGCTAAACTTAAAATTGTTTCCATGCCTATGGATAGTGGAATCTGAAAATGGTATACCATTATTTTCATTTTCTCTACTAAATTTGATAGTATATATATATATATATATATATATATATATATATATATACTTTTTTTATTATACTTTGTCGCTGTCTCCCGCGTTTGCGAGGTAGCGCAAGGAAACAGACGAAAGAAATGGCCCAACCCCCCCCATACACATGTATATACATACGTCCACACACGCAAATATACATACCTACACAGCTTTCCATGGTTTACCTCAGACGCTTCACATGCCTTGATTCAATCCACTGACAGCACGTCAACCCCGGTATACCACATCGCTCCAATTCAATCTATTCCTTGCCCTCCTTTCACCCTCCTGCATGTTCAGGCCCCGATCACACAAAATCTTTTTCACTCCATCTTTCCACCTCCAATTTGGTCTCCCTCTTCTCCTCGTTCCCTCCACCTCCGACACATATATCCTCTTGGTCAATCTTTCCTCACTCATTCTCTCCATGTGCCCAAACCACTTCAAAACACCCTCTTCTGCTCTCTCAACCACGCTCTTTTTATTTCCACACATCTCTCTTACCCTTACGTTACTCACTCGATCAAACCACCTCACACCACACATTTTCCTCAAACATCTCATTTCCAGCACATCCATCCTCCTGCGCACAACTCTATCCATAGCCCACGCCTCGCAACCATACAACATTGTTGGAACCAATATATATATATATATATATATATATATATATATATATATATATATATATATATATATATATATATATATTATTTTTTTTTTCATTTTTCTTATTTTGCTTTGTCGCTGTCTCCCGCGTTTGCGAGGTAGCGCAAGGAAACAGAAAAAAGAAATGGCCCAACCCACCCCCATACACATGTATATACATACACGTCCACACACGCAAATATACATACCTATATATCTCAATGTACACATATATATACACACGCAGACACATACATATATACCCATGCACACAATTCACACTGTCTGCCTTTATTCATTTCCATCGCCACCTCGCCACACATGGAATACTATCCCCCTCCCCCCTCGTGTGTGCGAGGTAGCGCTAGGAAAAGACATCAAAGGCCACATTCGTTCACACTCAGTCTCTAGCTGTTATACAATAATGCCCGAAACCAGAGCTCCCTTTCCACATCCAGGCCCCACACAACTTTCCATGGTTTACCCCAGACGCTTCACATGCCCTGATTCAATCCACTGACAGCACGTCAACCCCGGTATACCATATCGATCCAATTCACTCTATTCCTTGCCCGTCTTTCACCCTCCTGCATGTCCAGGCCCCGATCACTCAAAATCTTTTTCACTCCATCTTTCCACCTCCAATTTGGTCTCCCACTTCTCCTCGTTCCCTCCACCTCCGACACATATATCCTCTTGGTCAATCTTTCCTCACTCATTCTCTCCATGTGCCCAAACCACTTCAAACACCCTCTTCTGCTCTCTCAACCACGCTCTTTTTATTTCCACACATCTCTCTTACCCTTACATTACTTACTCGATCAAACCACCTCACACCACACATTGTCCTCAAACATCTCATTTCCAGCACATCCACCCTCCTGCGCACAACTCTATCCATAGCCCACGCCTCGCAACCATACAACATTGTTGGAACCACTATTCCTTCAAACATACTCATTTTTGCTTTCCGAGATAATATTCTCGACTTCCACACATTCTTCAAGGCTATCAGAATTTTCGCCCCCTCCCCCACCCTATGATTCACTTCCGCCTCCAAGGTTCCATTCGCTGCCAGATCCACTCCCAGATATATAAAACGCTTTACTTCCACCAGTTTTTTTTTCCATTCAAACTTACCTCCCAATTGACTTGACCCTCAACCCTACTGTACCTAATAACCTTGCTCTTATTCACATTTACTCTTAACTTTCTTCTATCACACACACACACACACACACACACACACACACACACACATATATATATATATATATATATATATATATATATATATATATATATATATATATATATATATATATATATATATATACATATATATATATATATATATCCCTGGGGATAGGGGAGAAAGAATACTTCCCACGTATTCCCTGCGTGTCGTAGAAGGCGACTAAAAGGGGAGGGAGCGGGGGGCTGGAAATCCTCCCCTCTCATTATTTTTTTTTTCTTTTTTTTTTTTTTTCCAAAAGAAGGAATAGAGAAGGGGGCCAGGTGAGGATATTCCCTTAAAGGCCCAGTTCTCTGTTCTTAACGCTACCTCGCTAACGCGGGAAATGGCGAATAGTTTGAAAAAAAAAAAAAAAAATATATATATATATATATATATATATATATATATATATATATATATATATATACACCATACAAACCTCCAACAGCCAGGATCGAACCCTGGACCCCTGTGCCACAGGCGGGATTGCTACTGCTAAGCTATGGGCCTGGCTAATTGGAAATAATTATTCGAATACTATGTACTCGAATATCTTTCGTCTCACGTTGGTGAGCAACGGGGTCTACACCCGGTCATTTCCCAACAGGCGCACATTGCCAGCAGAGAGCATTTTACCGAACCTAACTGTACAACGCGGAGGTATATGAATACGAATAGAATGCATATGAAAGCGCACCTTCATAGAACATACAAACTTCCAACAGCCAGGATCGATCCCAGGACCCTTGTGTAACAGGCGGGAATGCTACCGCTAGGCTATGGGCCTGGGAACATAGCCAGCACATAGCATTTTACCGAACTAACTAACTGTACAACGCGGAGGTATATGAATACGAACAAAGTGCATAGGAACGCATTCCCGCCTATGGCACAGGGGTCCCGCGTTCGATCCTGGCTGTTGGAGGTTTATATGACATATATATATATATATATATATATATATATATATATATATATATATATATATATATATATATATATATATTTTTTTTTTTTTATACTATTCGCCATTTCCAGCGTTAGCGAGGTAGCGTTAAAAACAGAGGACCGAGCATTTGAGGGAATATCTTCACTTGGCCCACTCCTCTGTTCCTTCTTTAAGAAAACTAAAAACGAGATGGAAGGATTTCCAGCCCCCCGCTCCATTTCCTTTAGTCGCCTTCTACGACACGCAGGGAACACGTGGGAAGTATTCTTTCTCCCCTATCCCCAGGTATAATATTTATATATATATATATATATATATATATATATATATATATATAATTGATGAGAACTCCTATTGACGTTTGTGTAAATAAATTATACATTTATTTTTTCCATAGCCAGAGGTTGAACCATTATGTGACATCCATTTTTCCATTTCATTTCAAGCTAGAAGTTTCAGTTTCCTAAATTGTTTCTTACGTTTTTCATATATATATATATATGTATGTGTGTGTGTGTGTGTATATGTGCGTATGTATGTGTGTGTGTGTGTGTTTGTATATATATGTGCATATTATCCCTGGGGATAGGGGTGAAAGAATACTTCCCACGTATTCCTCGCGTGTCGTAGAAAGCGACTAGAGGGGACGGGAGCGGGGGGCCAGAAATCCTCCCCTCCTTGTATTAACTTTCTAAAGAAGGAGTCACGCGGGGAGTGCTCATCCTCCTCGAAGGCTCAGAGTGGGGTGCCTAAATGTGTGTGGATGTAACCAAGATGTGAAAAAAGGAGAGATAGGTAGTATGTTTGAGGAAAGGAACCTGGATGTTTTGGCTCTGAGTGAAACGAAGCTCAAGGGTAAAGGGGAAGAGTGGTTTGGGAATGTCTTGGGAGTAAAGTCAGGGGTTAGTGAGAGGACAAGAGCAAGGGAAGGAGTAGCAATACTCTTGAAACAGTTGTTGTGGGAGTATGTGATAGAATGTAAGAAAGTAAATTCTCGATTAATATGGGTAAAACTGAAAGTTGATGGAGAGAGGTGGGTGATTATTGGTGCATATGCACCTGGGCATGAGAAGAAAGATCATGAGAGGCAAGTGTTTTGGGAGCAGCTGAATGAGTGTGTTAGTGGTTTTGATGCACGAGACCGGGTTATAGTGATGGGTGATTTAAATGCAAAGGTGAGTAATGTGGCAGTTGAGGGAATAATTGGTATACATGGGGTGTTCAGTGTTGTAAATGGAAATGGTGAAGAGCTTGTAGATTTATGTGCTGAAAAAGGACTGATGATTGGGAATACCTGGTTTAAAAAGCGAGATATACATAAGTATACTTATGTAAGTAGGAGAGATGGCCAGAGAGCGTTATTGGATTACGTGTTAATTGACAGGCGTGCGAAAGAGAGACTTTTGGATGTTAATGTGCTGAGAGGTGCAACTGGAGGGATGTCTGATCATTATCTTGTGGAGGCTAAGGTGAAGATTTGTATGGGTTTTCAGAAAAGAAGAGTGAATGTTGGGGTGAAGAGGGTGGTGAGAGTAAGTGAGCTTGGGAAGGAGACCTGTGTGAGGAAGTACCAGGAGAGACTGAGTACAGAATGGAAAAAGGTGAGAACAATGGAAGTAAGGGGAGTGGGGGAGGAATGGGATGTATTTAGGGAATCAGTGATGGATTGCGCAAAAGATGCTTGTGGTATGAGAAGAGTGGGAGGTGGGTTGATTAGAAAGGGTAGTGAGTGGTGGGATGAAGAAGTAAGAGTATTAGTGAAAGAGAAGAGAGAGGCATTTGGACGATTTTTGCCGGGAAAAAATGAAATTGAGTGGGAGATGTATAAAAGAAAGAAACAGGAGGTCAAGAGAAAGGTGCAAGAGGTGAAAAAAAGGGCATATGAGAGTTGGGGTGAGAGAGTATCATTAAATTTTAGGGAGAATAAAAAGATGTTCTGGAAGGAGGTAAATAAAGTGCGTAAGACAAGGGAGCAAATGGGAACTTCAGTGAAGGGCGCAAATGGGGAGGTGATAACAAGTAGTGGTGATGTGAGAAGGAGATGGAGTGAGTATTTTGAAGGTTTGTTGAATGTGTTTGATGATAGAGTGGCAGATATAGGGTGTTTTGGTCGAGGTGGTGTGCAAAGTGAGAGGGTTAGGGAAAATGATTTGGTAAAAAGAGAAGAGGTAGTGAAAGCTTTACGGAAGATGAAAGCCGGCAAGGCAGCAGGTTTGGATGGTATTGCAGTGGAATTTATTAAAAAAGGGGGTGACTGTATTGTTGACTGGTTGGTAAGGCTATTTAATGTATGTATGACTCATGGTGAGGTGCCTGAGGATTGGCGGAATGCGTGCATAGTGCCATTGTACAAAGGCAAAGGGGATAAGGGTGAGTGCTCAAATTACAGAGGTATAAGTTTGTTGAGTATTCCTGGTAAATTATATGGGAGGGTATTGATTGAGAGGGTGAAGGCATTATCAGATTGGGGAAGAGCAGTGTGGTTTCAGAAGTGGTAGAGGATGTGTAGATCAGGTGTTTGCTTTGAAGAATGTATGTGAGAAATACTTAGAAAAGCAAATGGATTTGTATGTAGCATTTATGGATCTGGAGAAGGCATATGATAGAGTTGATAGAGATGCTCTGTGGAAGGTATTAAGAATATATGGTGTGGGAGGAAAGTTGTTAGAAGCAGTGAAAATTTTTATCGAGGATGTAAGGCATGTGTACGTGTAGGAAGAGAGGAAAGTGATTGGTTCTCAGTGAATGTAGGTTTGCGGCAGGGGTGTGTGATGTCTCCATGGTTGTTTAACTTGTTTATGGATGGGGTTGTTAGGGAGGTAAATGGAAGAGTTTTGGAAAGAGGGGCAAGTATGAAGTCAGTTGGGGATGAGAGAGCTTGGGAAGTGAGTCAGTTGTTGTTCGCTGATGATACAGCGCTGGTGGCTGATTCATGTGAGAAACTGCAGAAGCTAGCGACTGAGTTTGGTAAAGTGCGTGGAAGAAGAAAGTTAAGAGTAAATGTGAATAAGAGCAAGGTTATTAGGTACAGTAGGGTTGAGGGTCAAGTCAATTGGGAGGTGAGTTTGAATGGAGAAAAACTGGAGGAAGTGAAGTGTTTTAGATATCTGGGAGTGGATCTGGCAGCGGATGGAACCATGGAAGCGGAAGTGGATCATAGGGTGGGAGAGGGGGCGAAAATTCTGGGGGCCTTGAAGAATGTGTGGAAGTCGAGAACATTATCTCGGAAAGCAAAAATGGGTATGTTTGAAGGAATAGTGGTTCCAACAATGTTGTATGGTTGCGAGGCGTGGGCTATGGATAGAGTTGTGCGCAGGAGGATGGATGTGCTGGAAATGAGATGTTTGAGGACAATGTGTGGTGTGAGGTGGTTTGATCGAGTGAGTAACGTAAGGGTAAGAGAGATGTGTGGAAATAAAAAGAGCGTGGTTGAGAGAGCAGAAGAGGGTGTTTTGAAGTGGTTTGGGCACATGGAGAGAATGAGTGGGAAAGACTGACCAAGAGGATATATGTGTCGGAGGTGGAGGGAACGAGGAGAAGAGGGAGACCAAATTGGAGGTGGAAAGATGGAGTGAAAAAGATTTTGTGTGATCGGGGCCTGAACATGCAGGAGGGTGAAAGGAGGGCAAGGAATAGAGTGAATTGGAGCGATGTGGTATACCGGGGTTAACGTGCTGTCAGTGGATTGAAGCAAGGCATGTGAAGCGTCTGGGGTAAACCATGGAAAGCTGTGTAGGTATGTATATTTGCGTGTGTTGACGTATGTATATACATGTGTATGGGGGGGGGGTTGGGCCATTTCTTTTGTCTGTTTCCTTGCGCTACCTCGCAAACGCGGGAGACAGCGACAAAGTATAATAAAAAAAAAAAAGATATATATATATATATATATATATATATATATATATATATATATATATATATATATATATTTATTTTTTTTTTCATATTATACTTTGTCGCTGTCTCCCGCGTTTGCGAGGTAGCGCAAGGAAACAGACGAAAGAAATGGCCCAACCCCCCCCCCCCCATACACATGTATATACATAGGTCCACACACGCAAATATACATACCTACACAGCTTTCCATGGTTTACCCCAGACGCTTCACATGCCTTGATTCAATCCACTGACAGCACGTCAACCCCGGTATACCACATCGCTCCAATTCACTCTATTCCTTGCCCTCCTTTCACCCTCCTGCATGTTCAGGCCCCGATCACACAAAATCTTTTTCACTCCATCTTTCCACCTCCAATTTGGTCTCCCTCTTCTCCTCGTTCCCTCCACCTCCGACACATATATCCTCTTGGTCAATCTTTCCTCACTCATTCTCTCCATGTGCCCAAACCACTTCAAAACACCCTCTTCTGCTCTCTCAACCACGCTCTTTTTATTTCCACACATCTCTCTTACCCTTACGTTACTCACTCGATCAAACCACCTCACACCACACATTGTCCTCAAACATCTCATTTCCAGCACATCCATCCTCCTGCGCACAACTCTATCCATAGCCCACGCCTCGCAACCATACAACATAGTTGGAACCACTATTCCTTCAAACATACCCATTTTTGCTTTCCGAGATAATGTTCTCGACTTCCACACATTCTTCAAGGCCCCCAGAATTTTCGCCCCCTCCCCCACCCTATGATCCACTTCCGCTTCCATGGTTCCATCCGCTGCCAGATCCACTCCCAGATATCTAAAACACTTCACTTCCTCCAGTTTTTCTCCATTCAAACTCACCTCCCAATTGACTTGACCCTCAACCCTACTGTACCTAATAACCTTGCTCTTATTCACATTTACTCTTAACTTTCTTCTTCCACACACTTTACCAAACTCAGTCACCAGCTTCTGCAGTTTCTCACATGAATCAGCCACCAGCGCTGTATCATCAGCGAACAACAACTGACTCACTTCCCAAGCTCTCTCATCCCCAACAGACTTCATACTTGCCCCTCTTTCCAAAACTCTTGCATTTACCTCCCTAACAACCCCATCCATAAACAAATTAAACAACCATGGAGACATCACACACCCCTGCCGCAAACCTACATTCACTGAGAACCAATCACTTTCCTCTCTTCCTACACGTACACATGCCTTACATCCTCGATAAAAACTTTTCAATGCTTCTAACAACTTTCCTCCCACACCATATATTCTTAATACCTTCCACAGAGCATCTCTATCAACTCTATCATATGCCTTCTCCAGATCCATAAATGCTACATACAAATCCATTTGCTTTTCTAAGTATTTCTCACATACATTCTTCAAAGCAAACACCTGATCCACACATCCTCTACCACTTCTGAAACCACACTGCTCTTCCCCAATCTGATGCTCTGTACATGCCTTCACCCTCTCAATCAATACCCTCCCATATAATTTACCAGGAATACTCAACAAACTTATACCTCTGTAATTTGAGCACTCACTCTTATCCCCTTTGCCTTTGTACAATGGCACTATGCACGCATTCCGCCAATCCTCAGGCACCTCACCATGAGTCATACATACATTAAATAACCTTACCAACCAGTCACAATACAGTCACCCCCTTTTTTAGGAAATTCCACTGCAATACCATCCAAACCTGCTGCCTTGCCGGCTTTCATCTTCCGCAAAGCTTTCACTACCTCTTCTGTGTTTACCAAATCATTTTCCCTAACCCTCTCACTTTGCACACCACCTCGACCAAAACACCCTATATATGCCACTCTATCATCAAACACATTCAACAAACCTTCAAAATACTCACTCCATCTCCTTCTCACATCACCACTACTTGTTATCACCTCCCCATTTGCGCCCTTCACTGAAGTTCCCAAATGCTCCCTTGTCTTACGCACTTTATTTACCTCCTTCCAGAACATCTTTTTATTCTCTCTGAAATTTAATGATACTCTCTCACCCCAACTCTCATTTGCCCTTTTTTTCACCTCTTGCACCTTTCTCTTGACCTCCTGTCTCTTTCTTTTATACATCTCCCACTCAATTGCATTTTTTCCCGGCAAAAATCGTCCAAATGCCTCTCTCTTCTCTTTCACTAATACTCTTACTTCTTCATCCCACCACTCACTACCCTTTCTAATCAACCCACCTCCCACTCTTCTCATACCACAAGCATCTTTTGCGCAATCCATCATTGATTCCCTAAATACATCCCATTCCTCCCCCACTCCCCTTACTTCCATTGTTCTCACCTTTTTCCATTCTGTACTCAGTCTCTCCTGGTACTTCCTCACACAGGTCTCCTTCCCA
Source organism: Panulirus ornatus (assembly GCF_036320965.1). Lineage (NCBI taxonomy): Eukaryota > Metazoa > Arthropoda > Malacostraca > Decapoda > Palinuridae > Panulirus > Panulirus ornatus. The sequence continues at coordinate 11,469,935 of NC_092289.1, read as the reverse complement.
AGCTCACTTACTCTCACCACCCTCTTCACCCCAACATTCACTCTTCTTTTCTGAAAACCCATACAAATCTTCACCTTAGCCTCCACAAGATAATGATCAGACATCCCTCCAGTTGCACCTCTCAGCACATTAACATCCAAAAGTCTCTCTTTCGCACGCCTGTCAATTAACACGTAATCCAATAACGCTCTCTGGCCATCTCTCCTACTTACATAAGTATACTTATGTATATCTCGCTTTTTAAACCAGGTATTCCCAATCATCAGTCCTTTTTCAGCACATAAATCTACAAGCTCCTCACCATTTCCATATATATATATATATATATATATATATATATATATATATATATATATATATATATATATATATATATATATATATATATATATTTATATATATATATATATATATATATATATATATATATATATATATATATATATATATGTATATATATATATATATATATATATATATATATATATATATATATATATATATATATATATATATATATATATATATATATATATATGTATATATATATATATATGTATATAAATATATATACATATAAATATATATATATATATACATATATATATATATATATATATATATATATATATATATATATATATATATATATATATATATATATATATATATATATATATATATATATATACAAGGAACTATCCTTTACTAAAGTAAAGTATAGTTCCAGAGATATGTAAGAGAGCAGATGTGCCTATCTTTAAGAAAGGAGACTGGGAGATAACCCTGAACCACAAGACTACTTTGTTGACAAGTGTTGTTTGTCAAACATTGTTGAAGATACTCAGAAGCAAATAGATAGTAATCTGCAAAGCAGAAATTTCTTAACTTGGAGACAACATGGCTTCAGGGAAAGAAGTTCCTGCTTCATGAACCTCTTAGAGTTCTATGACAGGGCGAGTTTGTTCTTAGATCAGAGATACGTGGGTGGACTGTGTGCTCCAAGACTGCCAATTGGACATTGATTAAGAAGCAAGAGCATCAGGCAAGAATGGGGTGAACTCCTTTGCAGGGTTAAATATTACGTATGGAGTTGGGAACAAAGGATATGGGTAAGTGCATATTTTCAAAATGGGCTTAAAAGTGGAGTGCCAAAAGGTTAAGTCTTCATCCCACTGCTGTTCTTGGTGTACATAAATGACTTGCCAGAAAGACTAGTCTCGTACTTAAAAATGTTTATGAATGATTCCATGGTTGTGAGAAAATCAAGGCATGAAAATGGTTGCATCAGCTTACATGGAGACTTGGACAGACTCCAAAGCTGGTGAGACAAATGGATGAGAGATTCAGTCCAAAAAATGCAAAGTAAAGAGAACGGAAATACAGCAAAAGTAGGCC
>NC_092289.1:11456037-11463537 GCF_036320965.1 Panulirus ornatus | reverse complement strand
CGGTATACCACATCGTTCCAAATCACTCTATTTCTTGCACGCCTTTCACCCTCTTGTATGTTCAAGCCCCAATCGCTCAAAATCTTTTTCACTCCATCCTTCCACCTCCAATTTGGTCTCCGACTTCATCCCGTTCACTCAACCTCCGACACCAATATTCGCTTTGTCGATCTTTTCTCACTCACTCTCTCCATGAACAAAACCATTTCAATACACCTTCTTTTGCTCTCTCAACCACTCTCTTTTTATTACCACACATCTCTTTCATCCTTTCATTACTTACTCGATCAATCCACCTCACACCACATATTGTCCTCAAACATTTCATTTCCAACATATCCACCCTCCTCCGCACGACCTTATCCATAGCCCATGCCTTGCAACCATATGACATTGTTGGAACCACTATTCCTTCAAACAGTCCCATTTTTGCTTTTCGAGATAACGTTCTCGCCTTTCACACATTCTTCAACGCCCCCAAGAACCTTCGCCCCCTTCCCCACCCTGTGACTCACTTCCGCTTCCATGGTTCCATTCGCTAATAAATCCACTCCTAGATATCCAAAGCACTTCAATTCCTCCAGTTTTTCTCCATTCAAACTTACCTCCCAATTAACTTGTTCCTCAACCCTGCTGAACCTAACAACCTTGCTCTTATTCACATTCACTCTCAGCTTTCTTCTTTTTCACGCTTTACCAAACTCAGTCACCAACTTCTGCAATTTCTCACCCGAATCAGCCACCAGTGCTGTTTCATCAGCGAACAACAAGGGACTCCCTTCCCAAACCCTCTCATCCACAACAGACTGCAAACTTGCCCCTCTCAAAAACTCTTGCATTCACCTCCCTAACATCCCCAGCCATAAACAAATTAAACAACCAGGGAAACATCACGCACCCCTGCCGCAAACCGACATTCAGTGGGAGCCAATCATTTTCCTCTCTTCCTACTCGTACACATGCCTCAATACCTTCCACAAAGCATCGCTGTCAACCCCATCATATGCCTTCGCCAGATCCATAAATGCCTACCTATTTGCCCCTTTCATCGATGTTCCCATTCGTTATCTTGTCTTGCACACTTTATTTATCTCCTTTCCAAAGCATCTTTTTATTCTCTCTAAAGTTTAACGATACTTTCTCACCCCAACTCTCATTTGCCCTCTTTTCACCTCTTGCACCTTTCTCTTGACCTCCTGCCTCTTTCTTTTATATATTTGTTAATCATTCGCACTATTTCCCTGCAAAAATTGTCCAAACGCCTCTTTCTTCTGCTTCACTAACAATCTTACTTCTTCATCCCACCACTCCTACCCTTTCTAATTTGCCCACCTCCCACTTTTTCCATGCCACAAGCATCTTTTGCGCATGCCATCACTGCTTCTCTACATATATCCCATTCCTCCCCCACTCCCCTTTCATCATATGCTCTCACCTTTTTCCATTCTGCACTAAATCTCTCCTGGTACTTCCTCATACGTCTCCTTTCTAAGCTCACTTACTCTTACCATCCTCTTCTTTTCTGAAAACCTCTACATATCTTCACCTTCGCTTCCACAATATAATGATCAAACATCCCTCCAGTTGCCCCTGTCAGCACATGAACATCCAAAAGTCTCACTTTCACGCGCATATCAATTAACACGCAATTCAATAACACTCTCTGGCCATCTCTCCTACTTACATACGTATCCGTAAGTATATCTCTCTTTTCAAAATAGGTATTCCCAATCACCAGTCCTTTCTCAGCACACAAATCTACAAGCTCTTCACTATTTCCATTTACAGCACTGAACACCCCATTTACACCAATCATATCCTTAACAGCCACATTACTCACCTTTGATTTCAAATCATCCATCACTATAACCCGGTCTCGTGCATTAAAGCTGCTAACACACTCTCTCCTCTGCTCTCAAAACACTTGCCTCTCATGACCTTCCTTGTCATGACAAAGTGCATAGGCACCAGTAATCACTCATCTCTCTCCATTCACTTTCAGTTTTGCCCATATCAATCTAGAATTTACTTTTTACACTCTATCACATACTCCCACCACTCCTGTTTCAGGGGTAATGCTACTCCTTCCTTTGCTCTTGTCCTCTCCCCAACCCCTGACTTTACTCTCAAGACATTCCCAAACCACTCTTCTCCCTTTACCCTTGAGCTTCGATTCACTCGGAGCCAAAACATCCAGGATCTTTTACTAAAACATACTTCCTATCTCTACCTTTTTTCTCATCTTGGTTACATCCCCACACATCTAGACACCTCAGTCTGAGTCTTCGAGGAGAAGGAGCACTCCACGCACGACTCCTTCTTCTGTTTCCCCTTTTAAAAAGTTAAAATACAAGGAGGGAAGGGTTTCTAGCCTCCCCGCTCTCGGGGCCTTTGAGGGAATATCCTCACCGGCCCCCTTCTCTGTTCCTTCTTTTGGAAAATTAAAAAATGATAATGAGAGGGGATGATTTCCAGCCCCCCCGCTCCCTCCCCTTTTAGTTGCCTTCTACGACATACAGGGAATACGTGGGAAGTATTCTTTCTCCCCTATCCCCAGGGATGATATATATATGTATATATATATATATATATATATATATATATATATATATATATATATATATATTTTTTTTTTTTTTTCTATTTCTATTATACTTTGTCGCTGTCTCCCATGTTAGCGAGGTAGCGCAAGGACACAGACAAAAGAATGGCTCAACCCACCCACATACACATGTATGTATAAACGTCCACACACGCACATATACATACCTATACATCTCAACGTATATATACATATACATACACAGACATATACATATATACAAATGTATTTATTCATACAGGCTACCTTCATCCATTCTCACTGCGACCCCCCCCACACATGACAAGGCACCCCCCCCTCCCATCGCGTGCGCGCGAGGTAGCACTAGTAAAAGACAACAAAGGCCACATTCGTTCACACTCAGTCTCTAGCTGTCATGTGTAATGCACCGAAACCACTGCTCCCTTTCCACATACAGGCCCCACAAACTTTCCATTTTATCCCAGACGCTTCACATGGCCTTGTTCAGTCCACTGACAGCCCGTCGATCCCGGTATACCACATCGTTCCAATTCACTCTATTCCTTGCACGCCTTTCACCCTCCGGTATGTTCAGGCCCCGATCGCTCAAAATATTTTTCACTCCGTCCTTCCACCTTCAATTTGGTCTCCACTTCTCCTCGTTCCCTTCACATCTGATATATACATATCCTCTTTGTCAATCTTTTCTCACTCATTTCTCCATGTGACCAAACCATTTCAATGCACTCTCTTCTTATCCCTCAATCGCACTCCCTTTATTACCACACATCTCTCTTCCACTTTCATTGTCCTCAAACATCTCATTTCCAACACGTCCACCCTCCTGCGCACAACCTTATCCATAGCCTATGCCTCACAACATATAACATTGTTGGAACCACTATTCCTTCAAACATACCTAATTTTTGCTTTCTGAGATAACGTTTTCGCCTTCCACACATTCTTCAAAGTTCCCAGAACCTTCGCCCCCTTCCCCAACATGTGATACTACTGCTTCCATGGTTCCATCCGCTGCCAAATCCAATCCCAGATTTCTAAAGCACTTCAGTTCCACCAGTTTAAATACACAAAGAATCATAATCTATATATTAGTGATGGTCTATTCAAATTAGATAACTCTATTGCTGATAAAATTGGTAAAATAATAAGTTCATGAACGCTTGTATGTTTTGGATAATCACATGTTTACCAAATGGCGTCCTAGCGTCGTCTCTTCGATGTATATCAATTGACTCCCCTGTTTCTCCCCTGATGATGTGATTATTACACGAATGTGCACTTGGGAACTTATCGTGTTTCATTTTCCCCGTGGACTCATAGGAATATCTCTATCACGCGCAAAATTTTGATCATTTCCAATATGTATATATATATATATATATATATATATATATATATATATATATATATATATATACATATATATTTGTTTATTTATTTTGCTTTGTCGCTGTCTCCCGCGTTAGCGTGGTAGCGCAAGGAAACAGACGAAAGAATGGCCCAACTCACCCACATACACACGCCCACACACGCATATATACATACCTATACATCTCAACGTATACATATATATACAAACACACAGACATATACATATATACATATGTACATAATTCATACTGTCTGCCTTTATTCATTCCCATCGCTACCCCGCCACACGTGAAATAACAACCCCCTCCCCCTCAAGTTCGCGAGGTAGCGCTAGGAAAAGACAACAAAGGCCCCATTCGTTCACATGACAGTCTTCAGCTGTCATGTAATAATGCACCGAAACCACAGCTCCCTTTCCACTTTCAAGCCCCACAGAAATTTCCTTGGTTTACCCCAGACGCTTCACAAGCACTGGTTCAATCCATTGACAGCACGTCGACCCCGGGGTACCATATCATTCCAATTCACTCTATTCCTTGCACGCCTTTCACCCTGTTGCAGGTTCAGGCCCCGATCACTCAAAATCTTTTTCACTCCATCTTTCCACCTCCAATATGGTTTCCCACCTCTCGTTCCCTCCACCTCTGACAAATATATCCTCTTACTCAATCTTTCCTCACTCATTCTCTCCATGTGCCAAAACCATTTCAAAACACCCTCATCTGCTATCTCAACCACACTCTTTTCATTACCACACATCTCTCTTACCCAATTATTACTTTCCGATCATACCACCTCACACCATATATTGTCCTCAAACATCTCATTTCCATCACATCCATCTTCCTGCGCACAACTCTATCCATAGCCCACGCCTCGCAACCATACAACATTGTTGGAACCACTATTCCTTCAAACATACCCATTTTTGCTTTCCGATATAATGTTCTCGACTTCCACACATTCTTCAAGGCTCCCAGAACTTTCGCCCCCTCCCCCACCCTATGATTCACTTCCGCTTCCATGGTTCCATCCGCTGCCAAATCCATTCCCAGATATCTAAAACACTTCAATTCCTCCAGTTTTTCTCCATTCAAACTTACCTCCCAATTGACTTGACCCTCAACCCTACTGTACCTAATAACCTTGCTCTTATTCACATTTACTCTCAACTTTCTTCTTTCACACACTTTACCAATCACAGACACCAGCTTCTGCAGTTTCTCACATGAATCAGCCACCAGCGCTAAATCATCAGCGAACAACAACTGACTCGCTTCCCAAATTCTCTCATCCACAACAGACTTCATACTTGCCCCTTTTTCCAAAACTCTTGCATTCACCTTCCTAACAACCCCATCCATAAACAAATTAAACAACCATGGAGACATCACACACCCCTGCCGCAAACCTACATTCACTGAGAACCAATCACTTTCCTCTCTTCCTACACGTACACATGCCTTACATCCTCGATAAAAACTTTTCACTGCCTCTAGCAACTTGCCTCCCACAGCCTCCCACACCATATATTCTTAATACCTTCCACAGAGCATCTCTATCAACTCTATCATATGCCTTTTCCAGATCCATAAATGCTACATACAAATCCATTTGCTTTTCTAAGTATTTCTCACATACATTCCTAAAAGCAAACACCTGATCCACACATCCTCTACAACTTCTGAAACCACACTGCTCTTCCCCAATCTGATGCTCTGTACATGCCTTCACCCTCTCAACCAATACCCTCCCATATAATTTACCAGGAATACTCAACAAACTTATACCTCTGTAATTCGAGCACTCACCTTTGTCCCCTTTGCCTTTGTACAATGGCACTATGCACGCATTCCGCCAATCCTCAGGCACATCACCATGAATCGTACATACATTAAATAACCTTACCAACCAGTTAACAAAACAGTAACCCCCCTTTTTTATATAAATTAGACTGCAATACCATCCAAATCTGCTGCCTTGCCGGCTTTCATCTTCCGCAAAGCTTTTACTACCTCTTTTCTGTTTACCAAATCATTTTCAGTAACCCTCTCACTTTGCACACCACCTCCAACAAAAGACACTATATCTGCCACTCTATCATCAAACACATTCAACAAAACTTCAAAATACTCACTCCACCTCCTTCTCACATCACCACTACCTGTTATAACCTCCCCATTTGCCCCCTTCAGTGAAGTTCCCATTATTTACCTCCTTCCTAAACATCTTTTTATTCTGCCTAAAATCTAATGATACTCTCTCACCCCAACTCTCACTTGCCCTCTTTTTCACCACCTGCACCTTTCTCTTGACCTCCTGCCTCTTTCTTTTATACATCTCCCACTCATTTGCATTATTTCCCTGCAAAAATCGTCGAAATGGCTCTCTCTTCTCTTTCACTAATAATCTTACTTCTTCATCCCACCACTCAATACCGTTTCTGATCTGCCCACCTCTCACGCTTCTCATGCCACAAACATCTTTTGCGCAAGCCATCACTGCTTCGTGAAATGCATCCCATTCCTCCCCCACTCCCCATACCTCCTTTGTTCTCACCTTTTACCATTCTGTACTGAGTCTCTCCAGAGCGCTTCCTCAAACAAGTCTCCTTCCCAAACTCACTTACTCTCACCACTCTCTTCACCGCAACATTCTCTCTTCTTTTCTGAAAACCCATACAAATCTTCACCTTCGCCTCCACAAGATAATGATCAGACATCCCTCCAGCTGCACCTCTCAGCACATTAACATCCATAAGTCTCTCTTTTGGGCGCCTATCAATTTACACGTGATCCAATAACGTTTTCTGGCCATCTCTCCTACTTACATACGTATACTTATTTATATCTCTCTTTTTAAAGCAGGTATTCCCAGTCACCAGTCCTTTTTCAGCACATAAATCTACAAGCTCATCACCATTTCCATTTACAACACTGAACACCCCATGTATACCAATTATTCCCTCAACTGAAACATTACTCACCTTTGCATTCAAATCACCCATCACTATAACCCGGTCTTGTGCATCAAAACCACTAACACAGTCATTCAGCTGCTCCCAAAACACTTGCCTCTCATGATCTTTCTTCTCATGCCCAGGTGCATATGCACCAATAATCACCCACCTCTCTCCATCAACTTTCAGTTTTACCCATATCAATCTAGAATTTACTTTCTTACACTCTATCACATACTCCCACAACTCCTGTTTCAGGAGTACTGCTACTCCTTCCCTTGCTCTTGTCCTCTCACTAACCCTTGACTTTACTCCCAAGACATTCCCAAATCACTCTTCCCCTTTACCCTTTAGCTTCGTTTCACTCAGAGCCAAAAAATCCAGGTTCCTTTCCTCAAACATACTACCTATCTCTCTTTTCTCATCTTGGTTATATCCACACACATTTAGACACCCCAATCTGAGCCTTCGAGGAGGATGAGCACTCTTCGCGTGACTCCTTCTTCTGTTTCCCCCTTTAGAAAGTTAAAATACAAGGAGGGGAGGGTTTTTGGCCCCCCGCTCCCGTCCCCTTTAGTCGCCTTCT
>NC_092289.1:11376042-11455937 GCF_036320965.1 Panulirus ornatus | reverse complement strand
CGATTGACACGAAGAATCTTTTATTTCTCCCTTTTGATGATAATCTTACTTTACTACCCATGTTGCTTAAATCCCTTAATATAAATGTTGCCTTCAGCAACAGTGATACTATAAAGAATATCTTAATCAGTAACCCACCAGAAAATTCTCCTGGATGCTTCTATAAAGTGCCATGTAGAAATTATGATAAGCTTTGTGTTGGGCAGACTGGTAAGGATCTTTCTCTTAGACTTAAGCAACATGAATATAGTAGAAAAAGACACATTCATATATACACATGCACGTATTCATACTTGCTGCCTTCATTCATTCTCGTTGCCACCCCGCAACACATGAAATAGCATTCCACCCCCCCCCCCCCCCCCATTTACCAGCGAGGTAGCTCTAGGAAAAGACAAAATATGCCACATTCGTTGACACTCATCCCCTAGCTGTAATGTGCATTGCACCGAAACCAGAACTCCCCTTTCCACGTCCAGGCCTCACAAAACCCTTTATGGTTTACCCCAGATGCTTCACATTCCCTGGTTCATTCCACTGACTGCACGTCGACCCCGGCATAACACATCGTTCCAATTCACTCAATACCTTGTATCCCTTTCACCCTCCTGTATGTTCCCCGATCGCTCAAAATCTTTTTCACTCCATCCTTGCATCTACAATTTGGTCTCCCGTTTCTCCTTGTTCCTTCTCCTTCTGACATATATTCTTTTTGTCAATCTGTCCTCGCTCATTCTCTTCACGTCACCAAACCATTTCAGCGCACCCTTTACTGCTCTCTCAGCCACACTCTTATTATTACACTTTCTTTACGTACACGATCAAAGTACCTCACACCACATATTGTCCTCAAGCATTTCATTTCCAACATTCCCACCCTCCTCCGCACAACCCTATCTATAACCCAAGCCTCGCAACTATGTAGCATTGTTGGAACCACTATTCCTTCAAACATACCCATTTTTTCTCTCAGAGATAACGTTTTCGCCTTCCACACGTTCTTCAACGCTCCCAGAACCTTCACTCCCTGCCCCACCCTGTGACTCACTTCCGCTTCCATGGTTCCATCCGCTGTTAAGTCCACTCTAGATATCTAAAACATTTCACTTCCTCACGTTTTTCACGATTCAAAGTTACCTCTCAATTAACTTTTCCCTGAGTCATACTGAACCCGACAACCTTGCTCTTATTCACATTTACTCACAAATTTCTTCTTTCGCACACTTTACCAAATTCAGTCACCAACTTCTGCAGTTTCTCACCCAAAACAGCCACCAGCGCTGTATCATGAGCGAGCAACTGGCTCATTTTCCAAGCCCTCTTATCCACAACAGATGGCATACTTGCCCCTTTCTCCAAAACTCTTGCTTTCACCTCCCCAACCCATAAACAAATTAAACAACCATGGAAACATCACGCACCGCTGCCGCAAACCGACACACACACACGCGGGGAATGCGTGGGAAGTATTCTTTCTTCCCTATCCCCAGGGATACGAGAACGGGGTAGAAACTCTAACCTCCTTGTATTTTAATTTTCTAAAAGGGGTAACAGAAGAATGAGTCACGCGGGGAGTGCTCATCCTCCTCAAAGGCCCAGATTGGGGTGTCTAAATGTGTGTGATGTAACCAAGATGAGAAAAAAGGAGAGATAGGTAGTATGTTTAAGGAAAGGAACCTGGATGTTTTGGCTCCGAGTGAAACGAATCTCAAGGGTAAATGGGAAGAGTGGTTTGGGAATGTTTTGGGAGTAAAGTTAGGGGCTGGTGAGAGGACAAGGGCAAAGAAAGGAGTAGCGCTACTCCTAAAACAGGAGTTGTGGGAATATGTGATGGAGTGTAAGAAAGTAAAGTGTAGATTGATATGGGTTAAACTGAAAGTGGATGGAGAGAGATGGATGATTATTGGTGCCTATGCACCTGGGCATTAGAAGAAAGATCATGAGAGGGAAGTGTTTTGGGAGCAGCTGAGTGAGAGTGCTAGCAGTTTTGATGCACGAGACCGGGTTATAGTGATGGTTGATTTGAATGCAAAGGTGAGTAATGTGGCAGTTGAGGGAATAATTGGTGTACATGGGGTGTTCAGTGTTGTAAATGGAAATGGTGAAGAGCTTTTAGATTTGTGTGCTGAAAAAGAACTGGTGATTGGGAATGCCTGGTTTAAAAAGGTATACGTATGTAAGTAGGAGAGATGGCCAGAGAGCGTTATTGGATTATGTGTTAATTGATAGGCACGTGAAAGAGAGAATTTTGGATGTTAATGTGCTGAGAGGTGCAACTGGAGGGGTGTCTGATCATTATCTTGTGGAGGCGAAGGGGAAGGCGAAGGTGAAGATTTGTAGAGGTTTTCAGAAAAGAAGAGAGAATGTTGGGGTGAAGAGAGTGGTGAGAGTAAGTGAGCATGGGAAGGAGACTTGTGTGAGGAAGTACCAGGAGAGACTGAGTGGAGAATGGAAAAAAGTGAGAGCAAATGAAGTAAGGTGAGCGGGGAGGAATCGGATGCATTTAGGGAAGCAGTGATGGCTTGCGCAAAAGATGCTTGTGGTATGAGAAGAGTGGGAGGTGGGCAGATTAGAAAGGGTAGTGAGTGGTGGGATGAAGAAGTAAGATTATTAGTGAAAGAGAAGAGAGAGGCATTTGGACGATTTTTGCAGGGAAAAAATGCAAATGAGTTGGAGCTGTATAAAAGAAAGAGGCAGGAGGTCAAGAGAAAGGTGCAAGAGGTGAAAAAGAGGGCAAATGAGAGTTGGAGTGAAAGAGTATCATTAAATTTTAGGAAGAATTAAAAGATGTTTTGGAAGGAGGTAAATAAAGTGCGTAAGACAAGAGAGCAAATGGGAACTTCAGTGAAGGTTGCTAATGAAGAGGTGATAACAAGTAGTGGTGATGTGAGAAGGAGATGGAGTGAGTATTTTGTAGGTTTGTCGAATGTGTTTGATGATAGAGTGGCAGATATAGGGTGTTTTGGTCGAGGTGGAGTGCAAAGTGAGAGGGTTAGGGAAAATGATTTGGTAAAGAGAGAATAGGTAGTAAAAGCTTTGCGGAAGATGAAAGCCGGCAAGGCAGTAGGTTTGGATGGTATTGCAGTGGAATTTATTAAAAAATTGGGTGACTGTATTGTTGATTGGTTGGTAAGGTTATTTAATGTATGTGTGATTCATGGTGAGGTGCCTGAGGATTGGCGGAATGCTTGCATAGTGCCATTGTACAAAGGCAAAGGGGATAAGAGTGAGTGCTCAAATTACAAATGTATAAGTTTGTTGAGTATTCTTGGTAAATTATATGGGAGGGTATTGATTGAGAGGGTGAAGGAATGTACAGAGCATCAGATTGGGGAAGAGCAGTGTGGTTTCAGAAGTGGCAGAGGATGTGTGGATCAGGTGTTTCCTTTGAAGAATGCATGTGAGAAATACTTAGAGAAGCAAATGGATTTGTATGTAGCATTTATGGATCTGGAGAAGGCATATGATAGATCGGAGAGCTTGGGAAGTGAGTCAGTTGTTGTTCGCTGATGATACAGCGCTGGTGGCTGATTCATGTAAGAAACTGCATAAGCTGGTGACTGAGTTTGGTAAAGTGTGTGAAAGAAGAAAGTTAAGAGTAAGTGTGAATAAGAGCAAGGTTATTAGGTACAGTAAGGTTGAGGGTCAAGTCACTTGGGAGGTAAGTTTGAATGGAGAAAAACTGAAGGATGTAAAGTGTTGTAGATATCTGGGAGTGGATCTGGCAGCGGATGGAACCATGGAAGCGGAAGGGGCGGGGGAGGGGGTGAAAATCCTGGGAGCTTTGAAGAATGTTTTGAAGTCGAGAACATTATCTCGGAAAGCAAAAACGGGTATGTTTGAAGGAATAGTGGTTCCAACAATGTTGTATTGTTGCGAGGCGTATGCTATGGATAGAGTTGTGCGCAGGAGGGTGGATGTGCTGGAAATGAGATGTTTGAGGACAATATGTGGTGTGAGGTGGTTTGATCGACTAAGTAATGTAAGGGTAAGAGAGATGTGTGGAAATAAAATGATTGTGGTTGAGTGAGCAGAAGAGGGTGTTTTGAAATGGTTTGGTCACATGGAGAGAATGAACGAGGAAAGATTGACCAAGAGAATAAATGTGTCGGAGGTGGAGGGAACGAGGAGAAGTGGGAGACCAAATTGGAGGTGGAAAGATGGAGTGAAAAAGGGTTTCAGTGATCGGGGCCTGAACATGCAGGAGGGTAAAAGGCGGGCAAGGAATAGAGTGAATTGGATCGATGTGGTATACCGGGGTCGACGAGCTGTCAATGGATTGAATCAGGGCATGTGAAGCGTCTGGGGTAAGCCGTGAAAAGTTTTTTGGGGCCTGGATATGGAAAGGGAGCTGTGGTTTCGGTGCATTATTACATGACAGCTAGAGACTGAGTGTGAACGAGTGGGGCCTTTGTTGTCTTTTCCTAGCGCTACCTCGCACACATGAGGGGGGAGGGGGATGTTATTCCATATGTGGCCAGGTGGCGATGGGAATGAATAAAGGCAGACAATATGAATTATGTATATGTGTATATATGTATATGTCTGTGTGTGTATATATATGTGTACATTGTTAAGGTTATTTAATGTATGTATGACTCATGGTGATGTGCCTGAGGATTGGCGGAATGCGTGTATAGTGCCATTGTACAAAGGCAAAGGGGATAAGAGTGAGTGCTCAAATTACAAAGGTATTAGTTTGTTGAGTATTCCTGGTAAATTATATGGGAGGGTATTGATTGAGAGGGTGAAGGCATGTACAGAGCATCAGATTGGGGAAGAGCAGTGTGGTTTCAGAAGTGGTAGAGGATGTGTGGATCAGGTGTTTGCTTTTAAGAATGTATATGAGAAATACTTAGAAAAGCAAATGGATTTGTATGTAGCATTTATGGATCTGGAGAAGGCTTATGATAGAGTTGATAGAGATGTTCTGTGCAAGGTATTAAGAATATATGGTGTGGAAGGCATGTTGTTAGAAGCAGTGAAAAGTTTTTATCGAGGATGTAAGGCATGTGTGCGTGTAGGAAGAGAGGAAAGTGATTTGTTCTCAGTGAATGTATGTTTGCGGCAGGGGTGTGTGATGTTTAATTTGTTTATGGATGGGGCTGTTAGGGAGGTGAATGCAAGAGTTTTGGAAAGAGGGGCAAGTATGAAGTCTGTTGTGGATGAGAGAGCTTGGGAAGTGAGTCAGTTGTTGTTCGCTGATGATACAGCGCTGGTGGTTGATTCGTGTGAGAAACTGCAGAAGCTGGTGACTGAGTTTGGTAAAGTGTGTGAAAGAAGAAAGTTAAGAGTAAATGTGAATAAGAGCAAGGTTATTAGGTACAGTAGGGTTGAGGGTCAAATCAATTGGGAGGTAAGTTTGAATGGAGAAAAACTGAAGGAAGTAAAATGTTTTAGATATCTGGAGTGGATGTGGCAGCGGATGGAACCATGGAAACGGAAGTGAATCATAGGGTGGGAGAGGGGGCGAAAATCCTGGGAGCCTTAAAGAATGTTTGGAAGTCGAGAACATTATCTCGGAAAGCAAAAATGGGTATGTTTGAACGAATAATGGTTCCAACAATGTTGTATGGTTGCGAGGCGTGGGCTATGGATAGAGTTGTGCGCAGGAGGGTGGATGTGCTGGAAATGAGAAGTTTGAAGACAATGTGTGGTGTGAGGTGGTTTGATCGAGTAAGTAATGTAAGGGTAAGAGAGATGTGTGGAAATAAAAAGAACGTGGTTGAGAGAGCAGAAGAGGGTGTTTTAAAATGGTTTGGGCATATGGAGAGAATGAGTGAGGAAAGATTGACCAAGAGGATATATATATGTCGGAGGTGGAGGGAACGAAGAGAAGTGGGAGACGAAATTGGAGGTGGAAAGATGGAGTGAAAAAGATTTTGAGTGATCTGGGCCTGAACATGCAGGAGGGTGAAAGGAGGGCAAGGAATAGAGTGAATTCGATGTGGTATACCGGAGTTGACGTGCTGTCAGTGGATTGAATCAGGCCATGTGAAGCGTCTAGGGTAAACCATGTAAAGTTGTGTGGGGCCTGGATGTGGAAAGGGAGCTGTGGTTTCGGGCATTATTGCATGACAGCTAGAGACTGAGTGTGAAGGAATGTGGCCTTTGTTGTCTTTTCCTAGCGTTACCTCGCACACATGAGGGGTGAGGGGGATGGTGTTCCATGTGTGGCGAGGTGGCGATGGGAATGAATAAAGGGAGACAGTGTGAAAGGTCTGAATGGGTATATATGTATGTGTCTGTGTGTGTATATATATGTGTACATTGAGATGTATAGGTATGTATATTTGCGTGTGTGGACGTGTATGTATATATATGTGAATGGGGGTGGGTTGGGCCATTTCTTTCGTCTGTTTCCTTGCGCTACCTCGCAAACGCGGGAGACAGCGACAAAGCAAAATATAAAAAGATGTAGTGCACTTGGGAACGGGAGCGGGGGGCCAGAAATCCTCCCCTCCTTGTATTTTTTTTAACTTTCTAAAATGAAAAACAGAAGAAGGAGTCACGCGGGGAGTGCTCATACTCCTCGAAGGCTCAGATTGGGGTGCCTAAATGTGTGTGGATGTAACGAAGATGTGAAAAAAGGAGAGATAGGTAGTATGTTTGAGGAAAGGAACCTGGATGTTTTGGCTCTGAGTGAAACGAAGCTCAAGGGTGAAGGGGAAGAGTGGTTTGGGAATGCCTTGGGAGTAAAGTCAGGGGTTAGTGAGAGGACAAGAGCAAGGGAAGGAGTAGCAGTACTCCTGAAACAGGAGTTGTGGGAGTACTTGATAGAATGTAAGAAAGTAAATTCCCGATTAATATGGGTAAAACTGAAAGTTGATGGAGAGAGATGGGTGATTATTGGTGCATATGCACCTGGGCATGAGAAGAAAGATCATGAGAGGCAAGTGTTTTGGGAGCAGCTGAATGAGTGTGTTAGTAGTTTTGATGCACGAGACCGGGTTATAGTGATGGGTGATTTGAATGCAAAGTAATGTGGCAGTTGAGGGAATAATTGGTGTACATGGGGTGTTCAGTGTTGTAAATGGAAATGGTGAAGAGCTTGTAGATTTATGTGCTGAAAAAGGACTGATGATTGGGAATACCTGGTTTAAAAAGCGAGATATACATAAATATACTTATGTAGGTAGGAGAGATGGCCAGAGAGCGTTATTTGATTGCGTGTTAATTGACAGGCGCGCGAAAGAGAGACTTTTGGATGTTAATGTGCTGAGAGGTGCAACTGGAGGGATGTCTGATCATTATCTTGTGGAGGCTAAGGTGAAGATTTGTATGGGTTTTCAGAAAAGAAGAGTGAATGTTGGGGTGAAGAGGGTGGTGAGAGTAAGTGAGCTTGGGAAGGAGACTTGTGTGAGGAAGTACCAGGAGAGACTGAGTACAGAATGGAAAAAGGTGAGAACAATGGAAGTAAGGGGAGTGGGGGAGGAATGGGATGTATTTAGGGAATCAGTGATGGATTGCGCAAAAGATGCTTGTGGCATGAGAAGAGTGGGAGGTGGGTTGATTAGAAAGGGTAGTGAGTGGTGGGATGAAGAAGCGAGAGTATTAGTGAAAGAGAAGAGAGAGGCATTTGGACGATTTTTGCAGGGAAAAAATGCAGTTGAGTGGGAGACGTATAAAAGAAAGAGACAGGAGGTCAAGAGAAAGGTGCAAGAGGTGAAAAAAAGGGCAAATGAGAGTTGTGGTGAGAGAGTATCATTAAATTTTAGGGAGAATAAAAAGATGTTCTGGAAGGAGGTAAATAAAGTGCGTAAGACAAGGGAGCAAATGGGAACTTCAGTGAAGGGCGCAAATGGGGAGGTGATAACAAGTAGTGGTGATGTGAGAAGGAGATGGAGTGAGTATTTTGAAGGTTTGTTGAATGTGTTTGATGATAGAGTGGCAGATATAGGGTGTTTTGGTCGAGGTGGTGTGCAAAGTGAGAGGGTTAGGGAAAATGATTTGGTAAACAGATGAGGTAGTGAAAGCTTTGCGGAAGATGAAAGCCGGCAAGGCAGCAGGTTTGGATGGTATTGCAGTGGAATTTATTAAAAAAGTGGGTGACTGTATTGTTGACTGGTTGGTAAGGTTATTTAATGTATGTATGACTCACGGTGAGGTGCCTGAGGATTGGCGGAATGCGTGTATAGTGCCATTGTACAAAGGCAAAGGGGATAAGAGTGAGTGCTCAAATTACAGAGGTATAAGTTTGTTGAGTATTCCTGGTAAATTATATGGGAGGGTATTGATTGGGAGGGTGAAGGCATGTACAGAGCATCAGATTGGGGAAGAGCAATGTGATTTTAGAATTGGTAGAGGATGTGTGGATCAGGTGTTTGCTTTGAAGAATGTATGTGAGAAATACTTAGAAAAGCAAATGGATTTGTATGTAGCATTTATGGATCTGGAGAAGGCATATGATAGAGTTGATAGAGATGCTCTGTGGAAGGTATTAAGAATATATGGTGTGGGAGGCAAGTTGTTAGAAGCAGTGAAAAGTTTTTATCGAGGATGTAAGGCATGTGTACGTGTAGGAAGAGAGGAAAGTGATTGGTTCTCAGTGAATGTAGGTTTGCGGGAGGGGTGTGTGATGTCTCCATGGTTGTTTAATTTGTTTATGGATGGGGTTGTTAGGGAGGTAAATGCAAGAGTTTTGGAAAGAGGGGCAAGTATGAAGTCTGTTGGGGATGAGAGAGCTTGGGAAGTGAGTCAGTTGTTGTTCGCTGATGATACAGCGCTGGTGGCTGATTCATGTGAGAAACTGCAGAAGCTGGTGACTGAGTTTGGTAAAGTGTGTGAAAGAAGAAAGTTAAGAGTAAATGTGAATAAGAGCAAGGTTATTAGGTACAGTAGGGTTGAGGGTCAAGTCAATTGGGAGGTGAGTTTGAATGGAGAAAAACTGGAGGAAGTGAAGTGTTTTAGATATCTGGGAGTGGATCTGGCAGCGGATGGAACCATGGAAGCGGAAGTGGATCATAGGGTGGGGGAGGGGGCGAAAATTCTTGGAGCCTTTGAAGAATGTGTGGAAGTCGAGAACATTATCTCGGAAAGCAAAAATGGGTATGTTTGAAGGAATAATGGTTCCAACAATGTTGTATGGTTGCGAGGCGTGGGCTATGGATAGAGTTGTGCGCAGGAGGATGGATGTGCTGGAAGTGAGATGTTTGAGGACAATGTGTGGTGTGAGGTGGTTTGATCGAGTAAGTAACGTAAGGGTAAGAGAGATGTGTGGAAATAAAAAGAGCGTGGTTGAGAGAGCAGAAGAGGGTGTTCTGAAATGGTTTGGGCACATGGAGAGAATGAGTGAGGAAAGATTGACCAAGAGGATATATGTGTCGGAGGTGGAGGGAACGAGGAGAAGAGGGAGACCAAACTGGAGGTGGAAAGATGGAGTGAAAAAGATTTTGTGTGATCGGGGGCTGAACATGCAGGAGGGTGAAAGGAGGGCAAGGAAAAGAGTGAATTGGAGCGATGTGGTATACCGGGGTTGACGTGCTGTCAGTGGATTGAATCGGGGCATGTGCAGCGTCTGGGGTAAACCATGGAAAGCTGTGTAGGTATGTATATTTGCGTGTGTGGACGTATGTATATACATGTGTATGGGGGTGGGTTGGGCCATTTCTTTCGTCTGTTTCCTTGCGCTACCTCGCAAACGTGGGAGACAGTAATAAAGAAAAAAAAAAAAATATATATATATATATATTTATATATATATATATATATATATATATATATATATATATATATATATATATATATATATATATATATATATATATATATATATATATGTATATATATATATATATATATATATATATATATATATATATGTATATATATATATATATATATATATATATATATATATATATATATATATATATATATATATATATATATATATATATATATATATATATATATATATATATATGTGAGAAACTGCAGAAGCTGGTGACTGAGTTTGTAAAGTGTGTGAAAGAAGAAAGTTAAGAGTAAATATGAATAAGAGCAAGGTTATTAGGTACAGTAGGGTTGAGGGTCAAGTCAACTGGGAGGTAAGTTTGAATGGAGAAAAACTGGAGGAAGTAAAGTGTTTTAGATTTCTGGGAGTGGATCTGGCAGCGGAAGGAACCATGGAAGTGGAAATGAATCATAGGGTGGGGGAGGGGGCGAAAATTCTGGGAGCCTTGAAGAATGTTTGGAAGTCGAGAACATTATATGGGAAAGCAAAAATGTGTATTTTTGAAGGAATAGTGGTTCCAACACTCTTGTATGGCTGCGAGGTGTTGGCTATGGATAGAGTTGTGCGCAGGAGGGTGGATGTGTTGGAAATGAGATGTTTGAGGATAATATGTGGTGTGAGGTGGTTTGATCGAGTAAGTAATGTAAGGGTAAGAGAGATGCGTGGAAATAAAACGAGTGTGGTTGAGAGAGCAGAAGAGGGTGTTTTGAAATGGTTTGGTCACTTGGAGAGAATGAGTGAGGAAAGATTGACCAAAAGGATATATATGTGTCAGAGGTGGAGGAGAAGTGGGAGACCAAATTGGAGGTGGAAAGATGGATTGAAAAAGATTTTGAGTGATCGGGGCCTCAACATGCAGGAGGATGAAAGGTGTGCAAGAAATAGAGTGAATTGGAACGATGCGGTATACCGGGTCCGACATGCTGTCACTGGATTAAACCAGGGCATGTGAAGCGTCTGGGGTAAACCATGGAAAGTTTTTTGGAGCCTGGATGTGGAAAGGGAGCTGTGGTTTCGGTGCATTATTACATGACAGCTAGAGATTGAGTGTGAACGAATGTGGCCTTTGTTGTCTTTTCATAGCGCTACATCGCGCACATTTGGGGGGAGGGTGTTGGTATTCCATGTGTGCCGAGGTGGCGATGAGAATAGATAAAGGCAGAATGTATGAATTATGTCCATGTGTATATATGTATATGTCTCTGTGTGTATATATATGTGTACATTGAGATGTATAGGTATGTATATTTGCTTGTGTGGACGTGTATGTGGGTTCGGCCATTCTTTCGTCTGTTTCCTTGCGCTACTTCGCTAACGCGGGAGACAGCAACCAAGCAAAATAAATAAATAAATAAATGAATATATATATATATATTTTTTTTTTCTTTATACTAAACGCCATTTCCCGCATCAGCGAGGTAGCGTTGAGAACAGAGGATGTATAAATATATATATACATGGCTAACGTTAGTCTTCGAGAACCGCAAGTGTTATAGTCACTCGCCATTGGCAAATTTTCATTGGCGGGAGGTCAAAAACCCGCTAAGATCGGCTGACCCTCCTCGACACCGCCCACTGCCGGCGTGTGTCAGCATTTCTTAACTGGTCATATACAATGGAGCTCCGACCAAGCGTCGGGACCTGTACGTGGGCACAGTTCCAGTGTTTGGTGTAAGTTGCACTACTGAAATTATATATATATATATATATATATATATATATATATATATATATATATATATATATATATATATATATATATATATATATATATATATATATATATATATATATATATATATATATATATATTCCCTGGGGATAGGGGAGAGAGAATACTTCCCACGTATTCCCTGCGTGTCGTAGAAGGCGACTAAAAGGGAAGGGAGTGGGGGGCTGGAAATCCTCCCCTCTCAGTTTCTTTTTTAATTTTCCAAAAGAAAGAACAGAGAAGGGGGCCAGGTGAGGATATTCCCTCAAAGGCCCAGTCCTCTGTTCTTAACGCTACCTCGCTAATGCGGGAAATGGCGAATAGTTTGAAAAAAAAAAATGTATATATATGTATATGTAAAAATCACCACTGGAAAGAAAGAAATAAACGGCAAGTACTTTCAATTAATATATCCTCAGACATGATGTATGAAACGAAATACTCAACGTTTTTGTTTACTGTTTCCAATGGTGATTGTTGCATATATAGATTATTTCTTATTTATCATACTTGATCGCCGTTTCCTGCGTCAACGAAGTAGCGCCAAGAAACAGACGAAGAATGACCTATGCCGTCATATACACATTGTTAGGATCCTGGCAGGATGGTCAGTATTTATTTGTAACGCACACTGGTTAACGCTATGTTAGAGTTATGGGATTATATTAAACACTAGTTTTAGAACAACTTATATCACAAGAAATATAGAGTACAAGATAACAAAAGCACGTTAATCGGGCACAGATATTTACATTAACACTCAACATTCCACATTCCAAGTAAGATTTCAAACCAGGAGAACTCTTTCCTTTATATCAATTTGACTACAGAAGACACACCAATTCGTTGGGCAAATTTGTGTCGTTACTTTACGTAACAGTCCCAGGGGGCCGTAGTGGGCCACAGTGGGCTGCAATGGGCCACAGTGGCTATGGGATTTGAGACAAGGAAGACCTACATTACCTGCCAGGTACTTGATGGTTGAAGAAATTACGGCCAATTCGTCGTCAGGAGCTTTTATTTAAGGGGCAGCCAGCCGGTTGCGGCCAGCCCCACCCTGACTTACCAACCTCGACTAAAATAGGGAGAAATGACCACAATTACTCCTGATTGGTCAAAAGACAGATTATCACGTCCTCATCCCGACTGTGATTGGCTGGAGGCCTAAAGTCTGGTCCTCATACTGCTTAAGGCCCATCCTTGCATTTCTGACGACGCAACGAGGATAAGGGGGCGACCTTTCCCAAGCATGATCTCGTAGCTGACCCCGGGTCACTTGACAACGCAACCTGAGGAATGATTAGCGGGCCGATGCGACATGCACGGCTAACTGATCATTTAGTGTGGTGAAATCCCAGGCGACGTGGGAGCAGCCGGGGAATCTCTTGAGAACCCCAGATCACGACGTGGCTTACCTATAACATACAATTTTCTACAACCTAGATAACGAACACGCAAGTTCGTAACAACATATGTATCCATAAATGCCCATACTCGCACATGTACATACATATACAAATACATATCAACATATACACATATACATACACATACACAGACATATACATATATATACATTTGGACGATTTTTGCAGGGAAAAAATGCATTTGAATGGGAGATGTATAAAAGAAAGAGACAGGAGGTCAAGAGAAAGGTGCAAGAGGTGAAAAAAAGGGCAAATGAGAGTTGGGGTGAGAGAGTATCATTAAATTTTAGGGAGAATAAAAAGATGTTCTGGAAGGAGGTAAATAAAGTGCGTAAGACAAGGGAGCAAATGGGAACTTCAGTGAAGGGCGCAAATGGGGAGGTGGTAACAAGTAGTGGTGATGTGAGAAGGAGATGGAGTGAGTATTTTGAAGGTTTGTTGAATGTGTTTGATGATAGAGTGGCAGATATAGGGTGTTTTGGTCGAGGTGGTGTGCAAAGTGAGAGGGTTAGGGAAAATGATTTGGTAAACAGAGAAGAGGTAGTGAAAGCTTTGCGGAAGATGAAAGCCGGCAAGGCAGCAGGTTTGGATGGTATTGCAGTGGAATTTATTAAAAAAGGGGGTGACTGTATTGTTGACTGGTTGGTAAGGTTATTTAATGTATGTATGACTCATGGTGAGGTGCCTGAGGATTGGCGGAATGCGTGCATAGTGCCATTGTACAAAGGCAAAGGGGATAAGAGTGAGTGCTCAAATTACAGAGGTATAAGTTTGTTGAGTATTCCTGGTAAATTATATGGGAGGGTATTGATTGAGAGGGTGAAGGCATGTACAGAGCATCAGATTGAGGAAGAGCAGTGTGGTTTCAGAAGTGGTAGAGGATGTGTGGATCAGGTGTTTGCTTTGAAGAATGTTTGTGAGAAATACTTAGAAAAGCAAATGGATTTGTATGTAGCATTTATGGATCTGGAGAAGGCATATGATAGAGTTGATAGAGATGCTCTGTGGAAGGTATTAAGAATATATGGTGTGGGAGGAAAGTTGTTAGAAGCAGTGAAAAGTTTTTATCGAGGATGTAAGGCACGTGTACGTGTAGGAAGAGAGGAAAGTGATTGGTTCTCAGTGAATGTAGGTTTGCGGCAGGGGTGTGTGATGTCTCCATGGTTGTTTAATTTGTTTATGGATGGGGTTGTTAGGGAGGTAAATGCAAGAGTTTTGGAAAGAGGGGCAAGTATGAAGTCTGTTGGGGATGAGAGAGCTTGGGAAGTGAGTCAGTTGTTGTTCGCTGATGATACAGCGCTGGTGGCTGATTCATGTGAGAAACTGCAGAAGCTGGTGACTGAGTTTGGTAAAGTGTGTGGAAGAAGAAAGTTAAGAGTAAATGTGAATAAGAGCAAGGTTATTAGGTACAGTAGGGTTGAGGGTCAAGTCAATTGGGAGGTGAGTTTGAATGGAGAAAGACTGGAGGAAGTGAAGTGTTTTAGATATCTGGGAGTGGATCTGGCAGCGGATGGAACCATGGAAGCGGAAGTGGATCATAGGATGGGGGAGGGGGCGAAAATCCTGGGAGCCTTGAAGAATGTGTGGAAGTCGAGAACATTATCTCGGAAAGCAAAAATGGGTATGTTTTAAGGAATGGTGGTTCCAACAATGTTGTATGGTTGCGAGGCGTGGGCTATGGAGAGAGTTGTGCGCAGGAGGATGGATGTGCTGGAAATGAGATGTTTGAGGACAATGTGTGGTGTGAGGTGGTTTGATCGAGTGAGTAACGTAAGGGTAAGAGAGATGTGTGGAAATAAAAAGAGCGTCGTTGAGAGAGCAGAAGAGGGTGTTTTGAAGTGGTTTGGGCACATGGAGAGAATGAGTGAGGAAAGATTGACCAAGAGGATATATGTGTCGGAGGTGGAGGGAACGAGGAGAAGAGGGAGACCAAATTGGAGGTGGAAAGATGGAGTGAAAAAGATTTTGTGTGATCGGGGCCTGAACATGCAGGAGGGTGAAAGGAGGGCAAGGAATAGAGTGAATTGGAGCGATGTGGTATACCGGGGTTGATGTGCTGTCAGTGGATTGAATCAAGGCATGTGAAGCGTCTGGGGTAAGCAGTGGAAAGCTGTGTAGGTATGTATATTTGCGTGTGTGGACGTATGTATATACATGTGTATGGGGGGGGGGGTGGGTTGGGCCATTTCTTTCGTCTGTTTCCTAGCGCTACCTCGCAAACGCGGGAGACAGCGACAAAGTATAATAAAAAAAAAAAAAATACATATTCGTACTTATTTGCCTTCATCCATTCCTGTCGCTACCTCGTCCCACAGGAAACAGCATCGCAACCCCCTGCTTCAGCGAGGTAGAGGCAAGAGGTCATTAACGTGCGTAAGACAAGAGAACAAATGGGAACATCAGTGAAGGGGGCAAGGGGGAAGTAACAACAGGTAGTGATAAAGTGAAAAGGAGATGGAGTGAGTGTTTTGAAGTTTTGTTGAATGTGTTTACTGATAAATTGACAGATATTGGGTGTTTTGGTCGGGGTGTGTGTGTGCGAAGTTAGAGGGGTCAGGAAGAATGGTTTGGTTAAGAGAGAAGAGGCAGTGAAAGCTTTGCGGAAGATGAAATAGTGCAAGGCGGCGGGTTTGGATGCTATCGCAGTAGAATTTATTAAGAAAGGGGGTTACTGTGCTGTTGATTGGTTGGTAAGGATATTCAATGTACGTATGGATCATAGTGAAGTTTCTAAGGATTGGCGGAATGCATGCATAGTGCCATTGTACAAAGGCAAAGGGGATAAAGGTGAGTGTTTAAACTACAGAGGCATTAGTTTGTTGAGTATTCCTGGGAAATTACATGGGAGAGTATTGTTTGAGAGGGTGGAGGCATTACGGGGCATCGGACTGGGGAAGAGCAGTGTGGTTTCAGAAGTGGTAGAGGATGTGTGAATCAGGTGTTTGCTTTGAAGTATGTGTGTGAGAAATACTTAGAAAACAGATGGATTTGTATGTAGCATTTATGGATCTGGATAAGGCATATTATAGGGTTGATAGAGATGTTTGTGGAAGGTCTTAAGCGTATATGGTGTGGGGGGTAAGCTGCTAGAAGCAGTGGAAAGTTTTTAACAAGGATGTAAGGCTTGTGTACGAGTAGGAAGAGAGGAGTGATTTGTTCCCAATGAAGGTCAATTTGCGGCAGGGGTGTGTGATGTCTCCATGAATGTTTAATCTGTTTATGGATGTGGTGGTTAGGGAGGTAAATGCAAGAATTTTGGAGTGAAGGGCGAGTATGCAGTGTTGGGATGAGAGGACCTGGGTATTGAGTCAGCTGTTGTTCGTCGATGAAAAAGCTCCGGTGGCTGATTTGAGTGAGAAAGTGTAGAAGTTGGTGTGTATGTGTCTGTGTGTTTGTGCGTGTGTGTGTGTGTGTGTGTGTGTGTGTGTGTGTGTGTGTGTGTGTGTGTGTGTGTGTGTGTGTGTGTGTGTGTGTGTGTGTGTGTGTGAGAGTAAATTATTATATTTATTTCTATTCAAACTCAAGACATCCTACATAGGAGTATCTTTTCCAATAAAGTTCGATGGAACTATATATTAGCCAGTAAAGGTTGAGAGTTTATGATATATTGATGTACATAGTAACATGAACTCTGTCTCTGTGTCTAGAGAGTGGAGGTCTCATTAACCAGCTTGTAGAAAACGTACGTTATCGTACATTGCAGAGAAGTGAGGCAAGTGTTGAGATGGCAGCTTCCGTACGTCTGACCGCTGGGAGGAGGCTGTTTCCCTGGACGCGGGGTACATCGAGTTATGATCCTGTGGTCTTGTCTCTGACAGCACCAGCCTCAACCATGGCCGAGACGACGACCTCCACCCATGCACATCCACGACCATTCTCTGCAATTCCAGGACCTAAATCATGGCCGCTTTTGGGCTGCATGCCTTCCGTGCTTACTGATCCAGGTAATATTTACATTCCTATATGTGTATTCACGTTGCTCTTAGCATAGCTATAAGGCCATTCTAACGTCGTCTTTGATTTCATTTCCTTTACTTTCTGTCAAGTAAATAGAGCTTACACTATTCCATGATTTAAAGTTGGTTCAAGCGTACATCCATATAAAGGAACTTATCATGCTCCTAAGATATGGAGAAAGGATAATCTCTATTGTACATGAAATTGTGATATTAATCTGAGAAAAGAATCTATGTTACATGAGATATTGATTTTTGTCTGATAAGATCGATGCAGCTGAGCTAGACAATAGAAAGGTCTGTGGGGCCTGGCTGTGGACGGGGAGCTGTGGTTACGGTGCATTGCGCATGACAGTTAGAGGCTGGATGTGGACGAATGAGATATTTCTTTTTTCTGTTCCTGGTGCTACCACACTGACGGTGGAAACGGCGAAAAAGTATGAGAGAAAGAGAGAGAGCGTACCTCTATATGAGACAGTGATGTTTGTCTGGTATGTATCTCTATAATGGTAGTGGGTGACAGGCATCTACCGTTTAGGGAAGGAATACTGCTAGGATATTGGACAGGTTCGTGATGGCAATGGAATGAGCTAGCACTGTGCCATTTGTCATGTACCCAACCTTGTCCTAGGATATTTTTCCCCTCACACAACACTTAACAACACGTATCAAGTACAACCCTTCATTTCCCTTTCCAGTTTTTCCTTTCTTTTTATTTGAAAAGAAAACGAGAGTGCAGCATTCTCTGTACTCTTCGGTGCCAAATCATGACGGCACCAACGATCAAGGATGGTTGGCTAGTTTCCAGGACCTATTGACCAATATCACGCGCCTGGAAACCATTCCACTCGTCCAGACACATCTCTTTATCCTATTCATTTCTGTAATATTTGCCGTCTTAAATCTAATTTATACCTCAAAAGAACGCCATTTCTCCGCCTCTTCCCCTGATCGTCTCTGACACGCAACTGTCCAAGACTGTCTTTCTTCTATACTATAAGATTTCTAACCTTAATCTTTACCAGCGTTTCTATTCCAAGAATGGCATTTACGCCCACTGTGACACAAGAATTTCCATTGGTTACCTCGTGGATCTTGAGTCTCCAAAATTTGATGCCCCTGTGGCGCACGTTTTCTCTAGCTTCTATGCCTTTGCTGTTACGTTTCGTATGTCCTCCTCAACCCCCTTTAGTTCCTCTCCCTACCTACAACTCTTCGACTCGCTGACATCCTGCCACAATCAGTGTTTTTTCACAGCCACTTACTAAAGCCCTCAGTGCAAGGAACATCAACGTACCCCACAGGAATTGCTTAGATTCGATCCGGGATGATCCAGGCGGAGCCGAGGTCTTTCCATTTACCTTTCTTATAGACGCAGAACACGGATATTCAAACACCCATCTCATGTTCTCGACCGTCATGATAAATCATCCAAGACACTCAGCCTCTCATTTCAAAACGCTGTCTCTATGATTACACTAACTCTAACACTATATTTCTGTCTTTTTAGATAGGGCACAGCTACCCCTCTGTCTCCCTCTCGAAATGCCTTCTTTAACACTTTAGGAGAGCACAGTGGTTAACATTTTACTGCTTCTTTACTGACTTTTACCTGAGGCAGGTAATGTTTTGTTGGCCAGGATATCTACTGTTGTGCTGAACGCATAGCAGAAGCTATCTTGGCTACGATGGAGTCCTACGTCCCATCTTCTACTCACCCTTTCTTCACAAAGCGTGGTTTGATCAATCCTACTATGACGCATGTCGCATGAGAGACAGAGCCTACCGGGCCATGAAACCCTTCTCTTCCCTGAAAGCTACTCCGCAAAATTGTTCTTCGCTAAGTCGCATAAAGTCGAGGACACAATCATGTAAAATGTGCTGATTTGACCTTTTCTTCCATAAAGTATTTTGTTCCACAATCAAAAATGTCCATAGGACTCCCGTAGTCCATCCTTTTTTCCCTTTTGGTCAATTTATAGCCAACCCTTCAATTCAAAAGCTGCTGTTTTTGGTACCTTTCTTTATTATGATTTGATTATGTATGATTCTGCTCCTATTCCACCGTCCAGAGTTCCTCCCACTCAACTTACGTGATCTTTTTTCCTATCGAGCAGGGTCTTCCTAGTTCTCTCCCACCTCCAGGTGGACAATGCGTATGGTCCAGATGGCATACCTCCTTAAAGGAGTGGGCCTCTAGGTTAACTCCGTTCCTTTCTCGCCTATTTCGCCTCTGTCTGAAAACCAAAACTTTTCCTTCCTTTTGGAGGCACTCCTCAGTGGAACTCATCCCTATGAAAGGAGACAGCTGTAATCATCCTTCTAACGCCCCACAGCTCTCAATTCTGCTGTCTCCCACGTCTTTGAAACTCTCCTTAACCATAATTTTCTCACATACTTAGAACCCCCTTCTCTTCTCTCTGACCAACAATCCGGCTTTTGAAGTGCTAGGTCTACTGGTGATCTTCTGTCCTGTGTGAATCATCTTAGCACCTTTCCTGTTAGAGATTTTAGTGAAACTTTTGTCATTGCCCTTGACATGTCCAAAGCATTTGATCTCTGGTGCTGCAGAATTCTTTGCTTTCCTGCTTCTCTGTGTTCTTCTAAATCATATATGCCTCCTTGGACGTTCCATTGAATTGACAGTTGAATGAGTGACTTCCTTTCCACTTCTATCAACAGTGGTTTTCCTCTCTTCTATCAATAATTGGTTTTCTCTCTTCTACATCTAACCCTATTTCAACTCCTTTTCCCTCCCCCTTTGCTCCTAGTACTAGTTCTCTTTCTCGTACTGAGCTAACTTCCTCTCCCATTTCAGACCTCCACAGCATCTCAGAATAGGGAAACCATAACCTGGTTTTATTCAATAGTGCATAACGTAATTTTTCCCAAAATTTCTAAGAACAACTTTTTTTTTTTTTGCCTCTGTTCAATTTCAGGACGTCATATTTCAACCTTATGGTTATCCTGGGCATAACCATATCCTGTACTTTATCTCAAAATCAATATCATATAGTCTGCTTCCGAAAATCTACAGATGATTATCTTTCTCTTGAGCAACTGACTCTTATCTAACGGGATTTTATTCGTCCTGATATGGGGAACTGCTCACTTGGGTGGCTCTTCCTTCACCTCTCTATCATCCAGATTGGTATCAAAAGCCTTCTGTCTCATCATTTCTCCAAGTATCATCTCCCATCAGCCATCCCTCTTTGTTTCCGCTTCCCTATCTCTTCTACAGGTATTACTTTGGCTACTGCTCTAATGAGTTGTCTTCTGTGCGTGTCCCCCGTCCACGGTGCTTGAATGCAAGGCATCCGTCTGACGGCTGCTTGCCACAGTTTCTGTGTGAAGACCTGCTGCTGGAAGAATGACCCTTGTGATATCTACTTTCTCCCTCGAGCAGCGTAACCGTGGAACTCCAATATCCTCGTCTCTTGCGGAGCCCGGATTGATTTCTACTTTTTTCTTTCAGTTTATTCTTTCACCAGAGATGGCCTTTGACTAGGGCATGATGCGCTTCTACCATGTCGTTCACTGTACAAAAGAGAAAGTACTATTATCTTTTTCTATCGGTATATACCCGTGATAACGATATTTGTTTGCCACGTTCCTTTACGTGAGTCAGAGATACTTGTCTACATGTACATGTGTGTGAGACTGTGACATATATGCCTGATATGTCCTTTCTATTTTGAAAGTAATGTGTCTTTTTATAGTAAAGAACCAAGTTATCCTAGTTATCCCGGGTTTGTTTTAGGATTGTGTTTAGTTTCGTGAAAAATGAG
This sequence comes from Panulirus ornatus, assembly GCF_036320965.1. Classification (NCBI taxonomy): domain Eukaryota; kingdom Metazoa; phylum Arthropoda; class Malacostraca; order Decapoda; family Palinuridae; genus Panulirus; species Panulirus ornatus. Next base: position 11,435,319 of record NC_092289.1, on the reverse strand, counting down.
ACTCCAGCTCTTTCAAATCCTTTTCGTTACAACACTAGAATGTTAAACTGCTGAATATATACTGCTGGGGTGCAGATTACTTCGCCGTGCAAACTGTTGTGACTATATTCTTAAATCTATGTATTAACTCAGTATAGACAAAGTAAGAGAGCAGTGAAATAAGAACTGGAAAGTTTATAGTATTCAGATTTTTATATCTATGTTCATATCATTTAGCTGTATGTCTCAATTAAAACATTACATCAAAGCGAATATAGAATAATAGTTTCAGTAAATGACTGTAAGAGTGTAACGCACTGACGATAAGCGTTTCAGGTGCTGGTATATGAGATAGGACTGTTGCCAAGTAGTTTTACAGATGCAGATTGACCGAGGATCTGAATACGTATGCCTACAAACACACAGCCACTCATATGATTGAAAGTACAGACGCAAAATGATCTTGATGGATCTACTGCATGTTATTACATCGTGGAATGCCATGCACAGTATGCACACACCATGCAGTCTTTTTCAGACGGGCGTGGTGTCAAATATACAAGAAAGGGATCAAAAGTCTCCAAACTTATGCATGCGAGTGTAAGATGTCCACCACACGGAACTAGACACCATTTCTTTTCACTCGTTTGGCCAGTAACGCTGAGTCAAATATTCTCTCTTTCCGCCCATATGTGGAATATGGAATCCACGCCCTGAGACGGTGTAAGGAATACATTTTCTTAATGGGGGGAACACTGTTTGAAAAGAGAAGTTCTTTTAGTTAGTAGACACTGACCTGACGTAATAACGATAGTAAGATGCGTAAGAAAAAAAAAAGTTACTGGTCTTGGCAAATCAACTTGTGGAAACAGAACTGGAACTGCTTTAACGCCTCTGTCGTCTGTTGCCCCAAAGACTGTCTCACACACCGCAGTCATGAACTGTGAGTTTGGACAGTCGAGTCTCTGTACTATTTTATCCTCTAAAGAACTTCAAGATGCTTCCTTCTAGAGTTTTCTCAGAGAATTATGACAAATTTTGTTGTCTCCGTACCCTAGACAATGCTCCCAAAAATGTATCAGAATTTCACAGTAGCTTTAGATGTATTTTTCTAACACTACTGAACACGAAGGGACAGCCCATAGGTACGATCACCTGACATTTGATATGACTCTTTGATGATCAGGTCGAGACCACTTTTCATCGTCATTTGATGATACCCTCTTCCTCAAGGGTCATCCCATCGTACCCATAAGTCGGACCGGCGTGTCCAAGTAGGTCTTACAGTCGTGCTCAGGATTCATTCCATCGTTCTCGAGATCCATACAGTCAAACTGACACGAACTCAGATCTAACAAGAAAGATGATTGTCTCGTGGAATAACAAAACGTCTGGTGTCACGAATTTGCAAAGAAAATAAGCACAGATTTTCCCAGGTGGACACTGACCTTATGAGCACTGACGTAGATGCACACTTTTGTCAAGAATGGTTCTTGAGATTGTGAGGATTTTATGTTTATAACTTCACGTTATCCGCTGCGTCTCTTACTCTAAAGTATTTCCCTCACATAGCTAAAATGTATCCTGTAGTTTGTTGATATGTAAGTCCCTTTATATGTATTTCTTTATTCATTCATTATACTTTGTCGCAGTCTCCCGCGTTAGCGAGGTAGCGCAAGGAAACACACAAAAGAATGGCCCTACCCACCTACATTCACATGTATATACATAAACGCCCACACACGCACATATACATACCTATACATTTCAACGTATACGTACATATACATACACAGACATATACATATATACACATGTACATATTAATACTTGCTGCCTTCATCCATTCTCGTCGCCACCCCACCATACATGAAATGGCACCCCCCTCCCCTCCCCCCACACGCGTGCGAGGTAGCGCTAGGAAAAGACAACAAAGGCCACATTCATTCACACTCAGTATCTAGCTGTCATGTGTAATGCACCGAAACCACAGCTTCCTTTCCACATTCAGGCCCCACAAAACTTTCCATGGTTTACCCCAGACGCTTCACATGCCCTGGTTCAATCCATTGACAGCATATAGACTCCAGTATACCACATCGTTTGAATTCACTCTATTCCTTGCACGCCTTTCATCCTCCTGTATGTTCAGGTCCCGATCGCTCAATATCTTTTTCACTATTTTTCCACCTCCAATTTGGTCTCCCACTTCTCCTCGTTCACTCCTCTTCTGACACATATATCTTCCTCATTCTCTCCATGTGACCAAACCATTTCAATACACTCTCTCCTGCTCTCTCAACCACACTCTTTTTATTACCACACATCTTTCTTACCCTTTCATCACTTACTCGATCAAACCACCTCACACCACATATTATCCTCAGACATCTCATTTCCAACACATCCACCCTCCTCCGCACAACCCTATCTATAGCCCATCCCTCGCAACCATATAACATTGTTGGAACCACAATTCCTTCAAACATACTTTCTCGCCTTCCACAATTTCTTCAACGCTCCCAGAACCTTTACCCCCTCACCCTGTGACTCACTTCCGCTTCCATGGTTCCATCCGCTGCTAAATCCACTCCCAGATATCTAAAACACTTCACTTACCTCCCAATTGACTTGTCCCTCAACGCTACTGAACCTAATAACCTTGCTTTTATTCACACTCACTCTTAGCTTTCTTCTTTCACACACTTTACCAAACTCGGTCACCAACTTCTGCAGTTTCTCACCCTAGTCAGCCACCAGCGCTGTATCATCAGCGAGCAAGAACTGACTCGCTTCCTAAGCCCTCTTATCCACAACAGACTGCATACTTGCCCCTCTCTCCAAAACCCGTGCATTCACCTCTCTAACAACCCAATCCATAAGCAAATTAAACAACCATGGAGACATCAAGCACCCCTGCCGCACACCAACATTGAATGGGAACCAATCACTTTCCTCTCTTCCTACTCGTACACATACCTTACTTTCTTCTTTCTTTCGTACTATTCGCCATTTCCCGCGATAGCGAGGTAGCGTTAAGAACAGAGGACTGGGCCTTTGAGGGAATATCCTCACCTGGCCCCCTTCTCTGTTCCTTCTTTTGGAAAATTGAAAAAAACGAGAGGGGAGGATTTCCAGCCACCCGCTCCCTCCCCTTTTAGTCGCCTTCTACGACAAGCAGGGAATAAATACCTTACATCCTCGTAAAAACATTTCACTCTATCGTATGTGTTCTCCAGATCTATAAATGCTACATACAAATCTCATTTTTTCTAAGTATTTCTCACATACGTTCTTCAAAGCAAACACCTGATTCATACATCCTCTACCACTTCTGAAACCACACTGCCCTTCCCCAATCTGATGCTCTGTACATGCCTTCACCCTCTCAATCAATACCCTCCCATATGATTTCCCAAGAATACTCAACAAACATCTACCTCTGTAATTTGAACACTCACCCTTATCCCCTTTATACGATGTCACTGAGCATGCATTCTGCCAATCCTCAGGCACCTCACCGTGAAGCATACATACATTGAATATTCTTACCAACCAGTCAACAACAGAGTCACCCCCTATTTTAATAAATTCCACTGCAATACCATCCAAACTCGCTGCCTTGCTGCCTTTCATCTTCCGGAAAGCGTTCACTACCTCTTCTCCGTTTACCAAACCATTCTCCCTGACCCTCTTTCTTCGCACGCCACCTCGACCAAAACACCCTATATCTGCCACTCTAACATCAAACACATTCAACAAACCTTTAAAATACTCACTCTATCTTCTCACTTGACCATTACTTGTTATCACCTCCCCATTAGCCCTCTTCAATGAAGTTCCCATTTGCTCCCTTGTCCTTCGCACTTTATTTACCTCCTTCCAATACATCTTTTTATTCTCCCTACAATTAAACGATATTCTCTCACCCCAACTCTTATTTGCCTTTTTTTCACCTCTTGAACCTTTCTCTTGACCTCCTGCCTCTTTTTTTTATACATCTCCCAGTTATTTGTACTATTTTCCCTGCAAAAATCGGCAAAATGCCTCTCTCTTCTCTTTCTCTAATAATCTTACTTCTTCATCCCACCACTCACTACCCTTTCTAATCTGCGCACCTCCCACTTTTGTCATGCCACAAGCATCTTTTGCGCAAGCCATCACTGCTTCCCTAAATAAATCCCATTCCTCCCTCACTCCCCGTGCGTCATTTGCTCTCACCTTTTTCCATTCCCTGGTACTTCCTCACACGGGTCTCCTTTCCAAGCTCACTTACTCTCACCACTCTCTTCACTATTACATTCTCTCTTCTTTTCTGAAAACCTCTACGACTCTTCTCCTACGCCTCCACAATATTAGTGATCAGACATCCCTGCAATTGCCTCTCTCAGCACATCAGCATCCAAAAGTCTCTCTTTCACGCGTCTATCAATGAACACGAAATCCAATTATGCTCTCTGGCCAGCTCTCCTACTTACTTACGTATACTTATGTATATCTGTGTTTATAAACCAGGTATTCCCAATTACCAGTCCTTTTTCAGCACACAAATCTACAAGCTCTTCATCATTTCCACATCACTGAACACCCCATGTACGCCAATTATATCCTTAACTGCCACATTACTCACCTTTGCATTCAACTCACCCATCACTATAACCCAGTCTCGTGCATCAAAGCTGCTAACATACTTACTCAGCTGCTCCCAAAACACTTTTCTCTTAAGATATATATATATATATATATATATATATATGAAGGGCGTAAATGGGGAGGTGATAACAAGTAGTGGTGATGTGAGAAGGAGATGGAATGAGTATTTTGAAGGTTTGTTGAATGTGTCTGATGACAGAGTGGCAGATATAGGGTGTTTTGGTCGAGGTGGTGTGCAAAGTGAGAGGGTTAGGGAAAATGATTTGGTAAACAGAGAAGAGGTAGTAAAAGCTTTGCGAAAGATGAAAGCCGGCAAGGCAGCAGGTTTGGATGGTATTGCAGTGGAATTTATTAAAAAAGGGGGTGACTGTATTGTTGACTGGTTGGTAAGGTTATTTAATGTATGTATGACTCATGGTGAGGTGCCTGAGGATTGGCGGAATGCGTGCATAGTGCCATTGTACAAAGGCAAAGGGGATAAGAGTGAGTGCTCAAATTACAGAGGTATAAGTTTGTTGAGTATTCCTGGTAAATTATATGGGAGGGTATTGATTGAGAGGGTGAAGGCATGTACAGAGCATCAGATTGGGGAAGAGCAGTGCGGTTTCAGAAGTGGTAGAGGATGTGTGGATCAGGTGTTTGCTTTGAAGAATGTATGTGAGAAATACTTAGAAAAGCAAATGGATTTGTATGTAGCATTTATGGATCTGGAGAAGGCATATGATAGAGTTGATAGAGATGCTCTGTGGAAGGTATTAAGAATATATGGTGTGGGAGGCAAGTTGTTAGAAGCAGTGAAAAGTTTTTATCGAGGATGTAAGGCATGTGTACGTGTAGGAAGAGAGGAAAGTGATTTGTTCTCAGTGAATGTAGGTTTGCGGCAGGGGTGTGTGATGTCTCCATGGTTGTTTAATTTGTTTATGGATGGGGTTGTTAGGGAGGTAAATGCAAGAGTCCTGGAAAGAGGGGCAAGTATGAAGTCTGTTGGGGATGAGAGAGCTTGGGAAGTGAGTCAGTTGTTGTTCGCTGATGATACAGCGCTGGTGGCTGATTCATGTGAGAAACTGCAGAAGCTGGTGACTGAGTTTGGTAAAGTGTGTGGAAGAAGAAAGTTAAGAGTAAATGTGAATAAGAGCAAGGTTATTAGGTACAGTAGGGTTGAGGGTCAAGTCAATTGGGAGGTGAGTTTGAATGGAGAAAAACTGGAGGAAGTGAAGTGTTTTAGATATCTGGGAGTGGATCTGGCAGCGGATGGAACCATGGAAGCGGAAGTGGATCATAGGGTGGGGGAGGGGGCGAAAATTTTGGGAGCCTTGAAAAATGTGTGGAAGTCGAGAACATTATCTCGGAAAGCAAAAATGGGTATGTTTGAAGGAATAGTGGTTCCAACAATGTTGTATGGTTGCGAGGCGTGGGCTATGGATAGAGTTGTGCGCAGGAGGATGGATGTGCTGGAAATGAGATGTTTGAGGACAATGTGTGGTGTGAGGTGGTTTGATCGAGTAAGTAACGTAAGGGTAAGAGAGATGTGTGGAAATAAAAAGAGCATGGTTGAGAGAGCAGAAGAGGGTGTTTTGAAATGGTTTGGGCACATGGAGAGAATGAGTGAGGAAAGATTGACCAAGAGGATATATGTGTCGGAGGTGTAGGGAGCAAGGAGAAGAGGGAGACCAATTGGAGGTGGAAAGATGGAGTGAAAAAGATTTTGTGTGATCGGGGCCTGAACATGCCGGAGGGTGAAAGGAGGGCAAGGAATAGAGTGAATTGGAGCGATGTGGTATACCGGGGTTGACGTGCTGTCAGTGGATTGAATCAAGGCATGTGAAGCGTCTGGGGTAAACCATGGAAAGCTGTGTAGGTATGTATATTTGCGTGTGTGGACGTGTGTATGTACATGTGTATCGGGGGGGGGTTGGGCCATTTCTTTCGTCTGTTTCCTTGCGCTACCTCGCAAACGCGGGAGACAGCGACAAAGTATAAAAAAAAAAAAAAAATATATATATATATATATATATATACAGTATATATATATATATATATATATATATATATATATATACAGTAGGGTTGAGGGTCAAGTCAATTGGGAGGTGAGTTTGAATGGAGAAAAACTGGAGGAAGTGAAGTGTTTTAGATATCTGGGAGTGGATCTGTCAGCGGATGGAACCATGGAAGCGGAAGTGGATCATAGGGGGGGGGAGGGGGCGAAAATTTTGGGAGCCTTGAAAAATGTGTGGAAGTCGAGAACATTATCTCGGAAAGCAAAAATGGGTATGTTTGAAGGAATAGTGGTTCCAACAATGTTGTATGGTTGCGAGGCGTGGGCTATGGATAGAGTTGTGCGCAGGAGGATGGATGTGCTGGAAATGAGATGTTTGAGGACAATGTGTGGTGTGAGGTGGTTTGATCGAGTAAGTAACGTAAGGGTAAGAGAGATGTGTGGAAATAAAAAGAGCGTGGTTGAGAGAGCAGAAGAGGGTGTTTTGAAATGGTTTGGGCACATGGAGAGAATGAGTGAGGAAAGATTGACCAAGAGGATATATGTGTCGGAGGTGGAGGGAACGAGGAGAAGAGGGAGACCAAATTGGAGGTGGAAAGATGGAGTGAAAAAGATTTTGTGTGATCGGGGCCTGAACATGCAGGAGGGTGAAAGGAGGGCAAGGAATAGAGTAAATTGGAGCGATGTGGTATACAGGGGTTGACGTGCTGTCAGTGGATTGAATCAAGGCATGTGAAGCGTCTGGGGTAAACCATGGAAAGCTGTGTAGGTATGTATATTTGTGTGTGTGGACGTGTGTATGTGCATGTGTATGGGGGGGGGGTTGGGCCATTTCTTTCGTCTGTTTCCTTGCGCTACCTCGCAAACGCGGGAGACAGCGACAAAGTATAAAAAAAAAGAAAAAAAAAAAAAAATATATATATATATATATATATATATATATATATATATATATATATATATATATATATATATATATATATGTATATATATATATATACATATATACATATATATATATATATATATATATATATATATATATATATATATATATATATATATATATATATATATATATATATGTATATATATATATATATATATATATATATATACATATATATATATATATATATATATATATATATATATATATATATATATATATATATATATATATATATATATATATATATATATATATATATATATATACAGAGGTATAAGTTTGTTGAGTATTCCTGGTAAATTATATGGGAGGGTATTGATTGAGAGGGTGAAGGCATGTACAGAGCATCAGATTGGGGAAGAGCAGTGTGGTTTCAGAAGTGGTAGAGGATGTGTGGATCAGGTGTTTGCTTTGAAGAATGTATGTGAGAAATACTTAGAAAAGCAAATGGATTTGTATGTAGCATTTATGGATCTGGAGAAGGCATATGATAGAGTTGATAGAGATGCTCTGTGGAAGGTATGAAGAATATATGGTGTGGGAGGCAAGTGAAAAGTTTTTATCGAGGATGTAAGGCATGTGTACGTGTAGGAAGAGAGGAAAGTGATTGGTTCTCAGTGAATGTAGGTTTGCGGCAGGGGTGTGTCATGTCTCCATGGTTGTTTAATTTGTTTATGGATGGGGTTCTTAGGGAGGTGAATGCAAGAGTTTTGGAAAGAGGGGCAAGTATGAAGTCTGTTGGGGATGAGAGAGCTTGGGAAGTGAGTCAATTGTTGTTCGCTGATGATACAGCGCTGGTGGCTGATTCATGTGAGAAATTGCAGAAGCTGGTGACTGAGTTTGGTAAAGTGTGTGAAAGAAGAAAGTTAAGAGTAAATGTGAATAAGAGCAAGGTTATTAGGTACAGTAGGGTTAAGGGTCAAGTCAAGTGGGAGGTGAGTTTGAATGGAGAAAAACTGGAGGAAGTAAAGTGTTTTAGATATCTGGGAGTGGATCTGGCAACGGATGGAACCATGGAAGCGGAAGTGGATCATAGGGTGGGGAAGTGGGCGAAAATCCTGGGAGCCTTGAAGAATGTGTGGAAGTCGAGAACATTATCTCGGAAAGCAAAAATGGGTATGTTTGAAGGAATAGTGGTTCCAACAATGTTGTATGGTTGCGAGGCGTGGGCTATGGTTAGAGTTGTGCGCAGGAGGATGGATGTGCTGGAAATGAGATGTTTGAGGACAATGTGTGGTGTGAGGTGGTTTGATCGAGTAAGGAACGTTAGGGTAAGAGAGATGTGTGGAAATAAAAAGAGCGTGGTTGAGAGAGGTTTGAACACATGGAGAGAATGAGTGAGGAAAGATTGACCAAGAGGATATATGTGTCGGAGGTGGAGGGAACGAGGAGAAGTGGGAGACCAAATTGGAGGTGGAAAGATGGAGTGAAAAAGATTTTGTGTGATCGGGGCCTGAACATGCAGGAGGGTGAAAGGAGGGCAAGGAATAGAGTGAATTGGATCGATGTGGTATACCGGGGTTGACGTGCTGTCAGTGGATTGAATCAGGGCATGTGAAGCGTCTGGGGTAAACCATGGAAAGCTGTGTATGTATGTATATTTGCGTGTGTGGACGTATGTATATACATGTTTATGGGGGGGGCATTTCTTTTGTCTGTTTTCTTGCGCTACCTCGCAAACGCGGGAGACAGCGACAAAGCAAAAAAAAAAAAATTTATACATATATATATATATATATATATATATATATATATATATATATATATATATATATATATATATATATATATATATATATATATATTCTTTCTTTCGTACTATTCGCCATTTCCCGCGATAGCGAGGTAGCGTTAAGAACAGAGGACTGGGCCTTTGAGAGAATATCCTCACCTGGCCCCCTTCTCTGTTCCTTCTTTTGGAAAATTGAAAAAAACGAGAGGGGAGGATTTCCAGCCACCCGCTCCTTCCCCTTTTAGTCGCCTTCTACGACACGCAGGGAATACGTGGAAGGTATTCTTTCTCCCCTATCCCCAGGGATAATATATATATATATATATATATATATATATATATATATATATATATATATATATATATATATATGCGTGCATAGTGCCATTGTACAAAGGCAAAGGGGATAAGAGTGAGTGCTCAAATTACAGAGGTATAAGTTTGTTGAGTATTCCTGGTAAATTATATGGGAGGGTATTGATTGAGAGGGTGAAGGCATGTACAGAGCATCAGATTGGGGAAGAGCAGTGTGGTTTCAGAAGTGGTAGAGGATGTGTGGATCAGGTGTTTGCTTTGAAGAATGTATGTGAGAAATACTTAGAAAAGCAAATGGATTTGTATGTAGCATTTATGGATCTGGAGAAGGCATATGATAGAGTTGATAGAGATGCTCTGTGGAAGGTATTAAGAATATATGGTGTGGGAGGAAAGTTGTTAGAAGAAGTGAAAAGTTTTTATCGAGGATGTAAGGCATGTGTACGTGTAGGAAGAGAGGAAAGTGATTGTTTCTCAGTGAAAATAGGTTTGCGGCAGGGGTGTGTGATGTCTCCATGGTTGTTTAATTTGTTTATGGATGGGGTTGTTAGGGAGGTAAATGCAAGAGTTTTGGAAAGAGTGGCAAGTATGAAGTCTGTTGGGGATGAGAGAGCTTGTGAAGTGATTCAGTTGTTGTTCGCTGATGATACAGCGCTGGTGGCTGATTCATGTGAGAAACTGCAGAAGCTGGTGACTGAGTTTGGTAAAGTGTGTGGAAGAAGAAAGTTAAGAGTAAATGTGAATAAGAGCAAGGTTATTAGGTACAGTAGGGTTGAGGGTCAAGTCAATTGGGAGGTGAGTTTGAATGGAGAAAAACTGGAGGAAGTGAAGTGTTTTTGATATCTGGGAGTGGATCTGGCAGCGGATGGAACCATGGAAGCGGAAGTGGATCATAGGGTGGGGGAGGGAGCGAAAATTCTGGGGGCCTTGAGGAATGTGTGGAAGTCGAGAACATTATCTCGGAAAGCAAAAATGGGTATGTTTGAAGGAATAGTGGTTCCAACAATGTTGTATGGTTGCGAGGCGTGGGCTATGGATAGAGTTGTGCGCAGGAGGATAGATGTGCTGGAAATGAGATGTTTGAGGACAATGTGTGGTGTGAGGTGTTTTGATCGAGTGAGTAACGTAAGGGTAAGAGAGATGTGTGGAAATAAAAAGAGCATGGTTGAGAGAGCAGAAGAGGGTGTTTTGAAGTGGTTTGGGCACATGGAGAGGATAAGTGAGGAAAGATTGACCAAGAGGATATATGTGTCGGAGGTGGAGGGAGCAAGGAGAAGAGGGAGACCAAATTGGAGGTGGAAAGATGGAGTGAAAAAGATTTTATGTGATCGGGGCCTGAACATGCAGGAGGGTGAAAGGAGGGCAAGGAATAGAGTGAATTGGAGCGATGTGGTATACCGGGGTTGACGTGTTGTCAGTGGATTGAATCAAGGCATTTGAAGCGTCTGGGGTAAACCATGGAAAGCTGTGTAGGTATGTATATTTGCGTGTGTGGACGTATGTATATACATGTGTATGGGGGGGGGGGATTTGGGCCATTTCTTTCGTCTGTTTCCTTGCGCTACCTCGCAAACGCGGGAGACAGCGACAAAGTATAAAAAAAACAAATTATATATATATATATATATATATATATATATATATATATATATATATATATATAATATATATATATATATATATATATATATATATATATATATATATATGTTATACTACTTGCCATTTCCCGCGTCAGCGAGGTAGCGTTAAGAAGAGAGGACTGAGCCTTTTAGGGAATATCCTCACTTGGCCCCCTGCTCTGTTCCTTCTTTTCGAAAATTAAAAAAGAGAGGGGAGGATTTCCAGCCCCCCGCTCCCTTCCCTTTTAGTCGCCTTCTACGACACGCAGGGAATACGTGGGAAATATTCTTTCTCCCCTATCCCCAGGGATATATATGTATATATATTTATATATATATATATATATATATATATATATATATATATATATATATATATATATATATGTATATATATATATATATATATATATATATATATATATATATATATATATATATGTATATATATATATATATATATATATATATATATATATATATATATATATATATATATATATATATATATATATATATATATATATTTATTTATTTCTTATACTTTGTCGCTGTCTCCCGCGTTTGCGAGGTAGCGCAAGGAAACAGACGAAAGAAATGGCCCCCCCCCCCCCATACACATACATACGTCCACACACGCAAATATACATAGATACACAGCTTTCCATGGTTTACCCCAGACGCCTCACATGCCTTGCTTCAATCCACTGACAGCACCTTAACCCCGGTATACCACATCGCTCCAATTCACTCTATTCCTTGCCCTCCTTTCACCCTCCTGCATGTTCAGGCCCCGATCACATAAAATCTTTTTCACTCCATCTTTCCACCTCCAATTTGGTCTCCCTCTTCTCCTTGCTCCCTCCACCTCCGACACATATATCCTCTTGGTCAATCTTTCCTCACTTATCCTCTCCATGTGCCCAAACCACTTCAAAACACCCTCTTCTGCTCTCTCAACCACGCTCTTTTTATTTCCACACATCTCTCTTACCCTTACGTTACTCACTCGATCAAAACACCTCACACCACACATTATCCTCAAACATCTCATTTCCAGCACATCCATTCTCCTGAGCACAACTTTATCCATAGCCCACGCCTCGCAACCATACAACATTGTTGGAACCACTATTCCTTCAAACATACCCATTTTTGCTTTCCGAGATAATGTTCTCGACTTCCACACATTCCTCAAGGCCCCCAGAATTTTCGCCCCCTCCCCCACCCTATGATCCACTTCCGCTTCCATGGTTCCATCCGCTGCCAGATCCACTCCCAGATATCTAAAACACTTCACTTCCTCCAGTTTCTCTCCATTCAAACTCACCTCCCAATTGACTTGACCCTCAACCCTACTGTACCTAATAACCTTGCTCTTATTCACATTTACTCTTAACTTTCTTCTTTCACACACTTTACCAAACTCAGTCACCAGCTTCTGCAGTTTCTCACATGAATCAGCCACCAGCGCTGTATCATCAGCGAACAACAACTGACTCACTTCCCAAGCTCTCTCATCCCCAACAGACTTCATACTTGCCCCTCTTTCCAAAACTCTTGCATTTACCTCCCTAACAACCCCATCCATAAACAAATTAAACAACCATGGAGACATCACACACCCCTGCCGCAAACCTACATTCACTGAGAACCAATCACTTTCCTCTCTTCCTACACGTACACACGCCTTACATCCTCGATAAAAACTTTTCACTGCTTCTAACAACTTTCCTCCCACACCATATATTCTTAATACCTTCCACAGAGCATCTCTATCAACTCTATCATATGCCTTCTCCAGATCCATAAATGCTACATACAAATCCATTTGCTTTTCTAAGTATTTCTCACATACATTCTTCAAAGCAAACACCTGATCCACACATCCTCTACCACTTCTGAAACCACACTGCTCTTCCCCAATCTGATGCTCTGTACATGCCTTCACCCTCTCAATCAATACCCTCCCATATAATTTACCAGGAATACTCAACAAACTTATACCTCTGTAATTTGAGCACTCACTCTTATCCCCTTTGCCTTTGTACAATGGCACTATGCACGCATTCCGCCAATCCTCAGGCACCTCACCATGAGTCATACATACATTAAATAACCTTACCAACCAGTCAACAATACAGTCACCCCCTTTTTTAATAAATTCCACTGCAATACCATCCAAACCTGCTGCCTTGCCGGCTTTCATCTTCCGCAAAGCTTTCACTACCTCTTCTCTGTTTACCAAATCAGTTTCCCTAACCCTCTCACTTTGCACACCACCTCGACCAAAACACCCTATATCTGCCACTCTATCATCAAACACATTCAACAAACCTTCAAAATACTCACTCCATCTCCTTTTCACATCACCACTACTTGTTATCACCTCCCCATTTGCGCCCTTCACTGAAGTTCCCATTTGCTCCCTCGTCTTACGCACTTTATTTACCTCCTTCCAGAACATCTTTTTATTCTCCCTAAAATTTAATGATACTCTCTCACCCCAACTCCCATTTGCCCTTTTTTTCACCTCTTGCACCTTTCTCTTGACCTCCTGTCTCTTTCTTTTATACATTTCCCACTCAATTGCATTTTTTCCCTGCAAAAATCGTCCAAATGCCTCTCTCTTCTCTTTCACTAATACTCTTACTTCTTCATCCCACCACTCACTACCCTTTCTAATCAACCCACCTCCCACGCTTCTCATGCCACAAGCATCTTTTGCGCAATCCATCACTGATTCCCTAAATACATCCCATTCCTCCCACACTCCCCTTACTTCCATTGTTCTCACCTTTTTCCATTCTGTACTCAGTCTCTCCTGGTACATCCTCACACAGGTCTCCTTCTGAAGCTCACTTACTCTCACCACACTCTTCACCCCAACATTCACTCTTCTTTTCTGAAAACCCATACAAATCTTCACCTTAGCCTCCACAAGATAATGATCAGACATCCCTCCAGTTGCACCTCTCAGCACATTAACATCCAAAAGTCTCTCTTTCGCACGCCTGTCAATTAACACGTAATCCAATAACGCTCTCTGGCCATCTCTCCTACTTACATAAGTATACTTATGTATATCTCGCTTTTTAAACCAGGTATTCCCAATCATCAGTCCTTTTTCAGCACATAAATCTACAAGCTCTTCACCATTTCCATTTACAACACTGAACACCCCATGTATACCAATTATTCCCTGAACTGCCACATTATTCACCTTTGCATTCAAATCACCCATCACTATGACCCGGTCTCGTGCATCAAAACCACTAACACACTCATTCAGCTGCTCCCAAAACACTAGCATCTCTTGATCTTTCTTCTCATGCCCAGGTGCATAAGCACCAATAATCACCCACCTCTCTCCATCAACTTTCAATTTTACCCATATTAATCGAGAATTTACTTTCTTACACTCTATCACATACTCCCACAACTCCTGTTTCAGGAGTATTGCTACTCCTTCCCTTGCTCTTGTCCTCTCACTAACCCCTGACTTTACTCCCCAGACATTCCCAAACCACTCTTCCCCTTTACCCTTGAGCTTCGTTTCACTCAGAGCCAAAACATCCAAGTTTCTTTACTCAAACATACTACCTATCTCTCCTTTTTTCACATCTTGGTTACATCCACACACATTTAGGCACCCCACTCTGAGCCTTCGATGAGGATGAGCACTCCCCGTGTGACTCTTTCTTCTCTTTCCCATTTTAGAAAGTTAATACAAGGAGGGGAGGATTTCTGGCCCCCCGCTCCCGTCCCCTCTAGTCGCTTTCTGCGACACGCGAGGAATACGTGGGAAGTATTCTTTCACCCCTATCCCCAGGGATAATATACATATATATATACATATACACATACACACACATACACATACATACGCACATATACACACACACACACATACATATATATACATGTGAGAAATGTAAGAAACAATTTAGAAAACTGAAACTTCTATATATATATATATATATATATATATATATATATATATATATATATATATATATATATATATATATATATATATATATATATTTTTTTTTTTTTTTTTTTTTTTTTTTTTTTTTTTATACTTTGTCGCTGTCTCCCCCGTTTGCGAGGTAGCGCAAGGAAACAGACGAAAGAAATGGCCCAACCCCCCCCATACACATGTACATACACACGTCCACACACGCAAATATATATACCTACACAGCTTTCCATGGTTTACCCCAGACGCTTCACATGCCTTGATTCACTCCACTGACAGCACGTCAACCCCGGTATACCACATCGCTCCAATTCACTCTATTCCTTGCCCTCCTTTCACCCTCCTGCATGTTCAGGCCCCGATCACACAAAATCTTTTTCACTCCATCTTTCCACCTCCAATTTGGTCTCCCTCTTCTCCTCGTTCCCTCCACCTCCGACACATATATCCTCTTGGTCAATCTTTCCTCACTCATTCTCTCCATGTGCCCAAACCATTTCAAAACACCCTCTTCTGCTCTCTCAACCACGCTCTTTTTATTTCCACACATCTCTCTTACCCTTACGTTACTTACTCGATCAAACCACCTCACACCACACATTGTCCTCAAACATCTCATTTCCAGCACATCCATCCTCCTGCGCACAACTCTATCCATAGCCCACGCCTCGCAACCATACAACATTGTTGGAACCACTATTCCTTCAAACATACCCATTTTTGCTTTCCGAGATAATGTTCTCGACTTCCACACATTTTTCAAGGCTCCCAAAATTTTCGCCCCCTCCCCCACCCTATGATCCACTTCCGCTTCCATGGTTCCATCCGCTGACAGATCCACTCCCAGATATCTAAAACACTTCACTTCCTCCAGTTTTTCTCCATTCAAACTCACCTCCCAATTGACTTGACCCTCAACACTACTGTACCTAATAACCTTGCTCTTATTCACATTTACTCTTAACTTTCTTCTTCCACACACTTTACCAAACTCAGTCACCAGCTTCTGCAGTTTCTCACATGAATCAGCCACCAGCGCTGTATCATCAGCGAACAACACCTGACTCACTTCCCAAGCTCTCTCCTCCCCAACAGACTTCATACTTGCCCCTCTTTCCAAAACTCTTGCATTTACCTCCCTAACAACCCCATCCATAAACAAATTAAACAACCATGGAGACATCACACACCCCTGCCGCAAACCTACATTCACTGAGAACCAATCACTTTCCTCTCTTCCTATACGTACACATGCCTTACATCCTCGATAAAAACTTTTCACTGCTTCTAACAACTTTCCTCCCACACCATATATTCTTAATACCTTCCACAGAGCATCTCTATCAACTCTATCATATGCCTTCTCCAGATCCATAAATGCTACATACAAATCCATTTGCTTTTCTAAGTATTTCTCACATACATTCTTCAAAGCAAACACCTGATCCACACATCCTCTACCACTTCTGAAACCACACTGCTCTTCCCCAATCTGATGCTCTGTACATGCCTTCACCCTCTCAATCAATACCCTCCCATATAATTTACCAGGAATACTCAACAAACTTATACCTCTGTAATTTGAGCACTCACTCTTATCCCCTTTGCCTTTGTCCAATGGCACTATGCACGCATTCCGCCAATCCTCAGGCACCTCACCATGAGTCATACATACATTGAATAACCTTACCAACCAGTCAACAATACAGTCACCCCCTTTTTTAATAAATTCCACTGCAATACCATCCAAACCTGCTGCCTTGCCGGCTTTCATCTTCCGCAAAGCTTTCACTACCTCTTCTCTGTTTACCAAATCATTTTCCCTAACCCTCTCACTTTGCACACCACCTCGACCAAAACACCCTATATCTGCCACTCTATCATCAAACACATTCAACAAACCTTCAAAATACTCACTCCATCTCCTTTTCACATCACCACTACTTGTTATCACCTCCCCATTTGCGCCCTTCACTTAAGTTCCCATTTGCTCCCTCGTCTTACGCACTTTATTTACCTCCTTCCGGAACATCTTTTTATTCTCCCTAAAATTTAATGATACTCTCTCACCCCAACTCCCATTTGCCCTTTTTTTCACCTCTTGCACCTTTCTCTTGACCTCCTGTCTCTTTCTTTTATACATTTCCCACTCAATTGCATTTTTTCCCTGCAAAAATCGTCCAAATGCCTCTCTCTTCTCTTTCACTAATACTCTTACTTCTTCATCCCACCACTCACTACCCTTTCTAATCAACCCACCTCCCACGCTTCTCATGCCACAAGCATCTTTTGCGCAATCCATCACTGATTCCCTAAATACATCCCATTCCTCCCACACTCCCCTTACTTCCATTGTTCTCACCTTTTTCCATTCTGTACTCAGTCTCTCCTGGTACATCCTCACACAGGTCTCCTTCTGAAGCTCACTTACTCTCACCACACTCTTCACCCCAACATTCACTCTTCTTTTCTGAAAACCCATACAAATCTTCACCTTAGCCTCCACAAGATAATGATCAGACATCCCTCCAGTTGCACCTCTCAGCACATTAACATCCAAAAGTCTCTCTTTCGCACGCCTGTCAATTAACACGTAATCCAATAACGCTCTCTGGCCATCTCTCCTACTTACATAAGTATACTTATGTATATCTCGCTTTTTAAACCAGGTATTCCCAATCATCAGTCCTTTTTCAGCACATAAATCTACAAGCTCTTCACCATTTCCATTTACAACACTGAACACCCCATGTATACCAATTATTCCCTGAACTGCCACATTATTCACCTTTGCATTCAAATCACCCATCACTATGACCCGGTCTCGTGCATCAAAACCACTAACACACTCATTCAGCTGCTCCCAAAACACTAGCATCTCTTGATCTTTCTTCTCATGCCCAGGTGCATAAGCACCAATAATCACCCACCTCTCTCCATCAACTTTCAATTTTACCCATATTAATCGAGAATTTACTTTCTTACACTCTATCACATACTCCCACAACTCCTGTTTCAGGAGTATTGCTACTCCTTCCCTTGCTCTTGTCCTCTCACTAACCCCTGACTTTACTCCCCAGACATTCCCAAACCACTCTTCCCCTTTACCCTTGAGCTTCGTTTCACTCAGAGCCAAAACATCCAAGTTTCTTTACTCAAACATACTACCTATCTCTCCTTTTTTCACATCTTGGTTACATCCACACACATTTAGGCACCCCACTCTGAGCCTTCGATGAGGATGAGCACTCCCCGCGTGACTCTTTCTTCTCTTTCCCATTTTAGAAAGTTAATACAAGGAGGGGAGGATTTCTGGCCCCCCGCTCCCGTCCCCTCTAGTCGCTTTCTGCGACACGCGAGGAATACGTGGGAAGTATTCTTTCACCCCTATCCCCAGGGATAATATGCATATATATATACATATACACATACACACACATACACATACATACGCACATATACACACACACACACACACATACATATATATACATATGAGAAATGTAAGAAACAATTTAGAAAACTGAAACTTCTATATATATATATATATATATATATATATATATATATATACGAATAAAGTGTATATGAACGCGCACCTTCGTAGAACATACAAAGCTCCATCAGCCAGGATCGAACCTGGGACCCCTTGTGCAAGAGGCAGGCATGCTAACCGCTAGGCTAAGGGACTGTATAATAGGAAACAACTATTCGAAATACTAAGTACTCGAATACCCTTCGTCTCACAATGGTGAGCAACGGGGTCTATCGGTTGTTTCCGAACAGAACACATAACCAGCTGATAGCGTTTTACCGAACCTGACTGTACAACGCGGAGTTATATGAATACGAATAAAGTGTATATGAACGCGCACTTTCATAGAACATACAAAGCTCCATCAGCCAGGATCGAACCTGGGACCCCTTGTACAAGAGGCAGCCATGCTAACCGCTAGGCTAAGGGACTGTATAATAGGAAACAACTATTCGAAATACTAAGTACTCGAATACCCTTCGTCTCACAATGGTGCCTCTTGCACAAGGGGTCCCAGGTTCGATCCTGGCTGATGGAGCTTTGTATGTTATATATATATATATATATATATATATATATATATATATATATATATATATATATATATATATATTTTTTTTTTTGTCGCTGTCTCCCGCGTTTGCGAGGTAGCGCAAGGAAACAGACGAAAGAAATGGCCCAATCCACCCCCATACACATGAATATACATACGTCCACAAACGCAAATTTACATACCTACACAGCTTTCCATGGTTTACCCCAGACGCTTCACATGCCCTGATTCAATCCACTGACAGCACATCAACCCCGGTATACCACATCGCTCCAATTCACTCTATTCCTTGCCCTCCTTTCACCCTCCTGCATGTTCAGGCCCCGATTGAGGAGGGTGAAAGGAGGGCAAGGAATATATATATATATATATATATATATATATATATATATATATATATATATATATATATATATATATATATATATATATATTTTTATATATATATATATATATGTCTATATATATATATATATATTATATTTATTTATATTTCATTATACTTTGTCGCTGTCTCCCGCGTTTGCGAGGTAGCGCAAGAAAACAGACGAAAGAAATGGCCCAACACCCCCCCCCCATACATATGTATATACATACGTCCACACACGCAAATATACATACATACACAGCTTTCCATGGTTTACCCCAGACGCTTCACATGCCTTGATTCAATCCACTGACAGCACGTCAACCCCGGTATACCACATCGCTCCAATTCACTCTATACCTTGCCCTCCTTTCACCCTCCTGCATGTTGAGAACCCGATCACACAAAATCTTTTTCACTCCATCTTTGCACCTCCAATTTGGTCTCCCTCTTCTCCTCGTTCCCTCCACCTCCGACACATATATCCTCTTGGTCAATCTTTCCTCACTCATTCTCTCCATGTGCCCAAACCACTTCAAAACACCCTCTTCTGCTCTCTCAACCACGCTCTTTTTATTTCCACACATCTCTCTTACCCTTACGTTACTCACTCGATCAAACCACCTCACACCACACATTGTCCTCAAACATCTCATTTCCAGCACATCCATCCTCCTGCGCACAACTCTATCCATAGCCCACGCCTCGCAACCATACAACATTGTTGGAACCACTATTCCTTCAAACATACCCATTTTTGCTTTCCGAGATAATGTTCTCGACTTCCACACATTCTTCAAGGCCCCCAGAATTTTCGCCCCCTCCCCCACCCTATGATTCCACTTCCGCTTCCATGGTTCCATCCGCTGCCAGATCCACTCCCAGATATCTAAAACACTTCACTTCCTCCAGTTTTCTCTCCATTCAAACTCACCTCCCAATTGACTTGACCCTCAACCCTACTGTACCTAATAACCTTGCTCTTATTCACATTTACTCTTAACTTTCTTCTTCCACACACTTTACCAAACTCAGTCACCAGCTTCTGCAGT
Source organism: Panulirus ornatus (assembly GCF_036320965.1). Taxonomy (NCBI): domain Eukaryota; kingdom Metazoa; phylum Arthropoda; class Malacostraca; order Decapoda; family Palinuridae; genus Panulirus; species Panulirus ornatus. Next base: position 11,414,578 of record NC_092289.1, on the reverse strand, counting down.
TTCTCACATGAATCAGCCACCAGCGCTGTATCATCAGCGAACAACAACTGACTCACTTCCCAAGCTCTCTCATCCCCAACAGACTTCATACTTGCCCCTCTTTCCAAAACTCTTGCATTTACCTCCCTAACAACCCCATCCATAAACAAATTAAACAACCATGGAGACATCACACACCCCTGCCGCAAACCTACATTCACTGAGAACCAATCACTTTCCTCTCTTCCTATACGTACACATGCCTTACATCCTCGATAAAAACTTTTCACTGCTTCTAACAACTTTCCTCCCACACCATATATTCTTAATACCTTCCACAGAGCATCTCTATCAACTCTATCATATGCCTTCTCCAGATCCATAAATGCTACATACAAATCCATTTGCTTTTCTAAGTATTTCTCACATACATTCTTCAAAGCAAACACCTGATCCACACATCCTCTACCACTTCTGAAACCACACTGCTCTTCCCCAATCTGATGCTCTGTACATGCCTTCACCCTCTCAATCAATACCCTCCCATATAATTTACCAGGAATACTCAACAAACTTATACCTCTGTAATTTGAGCACTCACTCTTATCCCCTTTGCCTTTGTACAATGGCACTATGCACGCATTCCGCCAATCCTCAGGCACCTCACCATGAGTCATGCATACATTAAATAACCTTACCAACCAGTCAACAATACATATATATATATATATATATATATATATATATATATATATATATATATATATATATATATCTTTTTTTTTTTTTATACTTTGTCGCTGTCTCCCGCGTTTGCGAGGTAGCGCAAGGAAACAGACGAAAGAAATGGCCCAACCCACGCCATACACATGTATATACATACGTCCACACACGCAAATATACATACCTACACAGCTTTCCATGGTTTACCCCAGACGCTTCACATGCCTTGATTCAATCCACTGACAGCACGTCAACCCCGGTATACCACATCGCTCCAATTCACTCTATTCCTTGCCCTCCTTTCACCCTCCTGCATGTTCAGGCCCCGATCACAAAAAATCTTTTTCACTCCATCTTTCCACCTCCAATTTGGTCTCCCTCTTCTCCTCGTTCCCTCCACCTCCGACACATATATCCTCTTGGTCAATCTTTCCTCACTCATTCTCTCCATGTGCCCAAACCACTTCAAAACACCCTCTTCTGCTCTCTCAACCACGCTCTTTTTATTTCCACACATCTCTCTTACCCTTACGTTACTCACTCGATCAAACCACCTCACACCACACATTGTCCTCAAAAATCTCATTTCCAGCACATCCATCCTCCTGCGCACAACTCTATCCATAGCCCACGCCTCGCAACCATACAACATTGTTGGAACCACTATTCCTTCAAACATACCCATTTTTGCTTTCCGAGATAATGTTCTTGACTTCCACACATTCTTCAAGACCCCCAGAATTTTCGCCCCCTCCCCCACCCTATGATCCACTTCCGCTTCCATGGTTCCATATATCTATATATATATATATATATATATATATATATATATATATATATATATATATATATATATATATATATTTTCTAAATTGTTTCTTACATTTCTCATATGTATATATATGTATGTGTGTGTGTGTATATGTGCGTATGTATGTGTATGTGTGTGTATGTGTATATGTATATATATATATATATTATCCCTTGGGATAGGGGTGAAAGAATACTTCCCACGTATTCCTCGCGTGTCGTAGAAGGCGACTAGAGGGGACGGGAGCGGGGGGCCAGAAATCCTCCCCTCCTTGTATTAACTTCTAAAATGGGAAACAGAAGAAGGAGTCACGCGGGGAGTGCTCATCCTCCTCGAAGGCTCAGAGTGGGGTGCCTAAATGTGTGTGGATGTAACCAAGATGTGAAAAATGGAGAGATAGGTAGTATGTTTGAGGAAAGGAACCTGGATGTTTTGGCTCTGAGTGAAACGAAGCTCAAGGGTAAAGGGGAAGAGTGGTTTGGGAATGTCTGGGGAGTAAAGTCAGGTGTTAGTGATAGGACAAGAGCAAGGGAAGGAGTAGCAATACTCCTGAAACAGGAGTTGTGGGAGTATGTGATAGAGTGTAAGAAAGTAAATTCTCGATTAATATGGGTAAACTGAAAGTTGATGGAGAGAGGTGGGTGATTATTGGTGCACATGCACCTGGGCATGAGAAGAAAGATCAAGAGAGGCAAGTGTTTTGGGAGCAGCTGAATGAGTGTGTTAGTGGTTTTGATGCACGAGACCTGGTCATAGTGATGGGTGATTTGAATGCAAAGGTGAGTAATGTGGCCGTTGAGGGAATAATTGAAATACATGGGATGTTCAGTGTTGTAAATGTAAATGGTGAAGAGCTTGTAGATTTATGTGCTGAAAAAGGACCTGGTTTAAAAAGCGAGATATACATAAGTATACTTATGTAAGTAGGAGAGATGGCCAGAGAGCGTTATTGGATTACGTGTTAATTGACAGGCGTGCGAAAGAGAGACTTTTGGATGTTAATGTGCTGAGAGGTGCAACTGGAGGGATGTCTGATCATTATCTTGTGTAGGCTAAGGTGAATATTTGTATGGGTTTTCAGAAAAGAAAAGTGAATATTGGGGTGAAGAGGGTGGTGAGAGTAAGTGAGCTTGAGAAGGAGACCTGTGTGAGGAAGTACCAGGAGAGACTGAGTACAGAATGGAAAAAGGTGAGAACAATGGAAGTAAGGGGAGTGGGGGAGGAATGGGATGTATTTAGGGAATCAGTGATGGATTGCGCAAAAGATGGCATGAGAAGAGTGGGAGGTGGGTTGATTAGAAAGGGTAGTGAGTGGTGGGATGAAGAAGTAAGAGTATTAGTGAAAGAGAAGAGAGAGGCATTTGGACGATTTTTGCAGGGAAAAAATGCAATTGAGTGGGAGATGTATAAAAGAAAGAGACAGGAGGTCAAGAGAAAGGTGCAAGAGGTGAAAAAAAGGGCAAATGAGAGTTGGGGTGAGAGAGTATCATTAAATTTTAGGGAGAATAAAAAGATGTTCTGGAAGGAGGTAAATAAAGTGCGTAAGACAAGGGAGCAAATGGGAACTTCAGTGAAGGGCGCAAATGGGGAGGTGATAACAAGTAGTGGTGATGTGAGAAGGAGATGGAGTGATTATTTTGAAGGTTTGTTGAATGTGTTTGATGATAGAGTGGCAGATATAGGGTGTTTTGGTCGGGGTGGTGTAAAAGTGAGGGGGTTTAAAGGGAAATGATTTTTTTAAAACCAGAAAGAGGGAGTGAAAGCTTTGGGGAAGATGAAAGCCCGGCCCAAAAAAGAGGTTTGGGTGGTATTGCAGGAAAAAAAATTAAAAAAAGGGGGGGCCGTATTTTTTGACCCCCGGGTTTGGGAAGGTTATTAATGTATGTAAGACTCATGGTGAGAGCCTGAGGATTTTGGGGGATGCGTGCATGTGCCAAAGGGACAAAGGAAAGGGGATAAGATGAGTGCTCAAATTACAGAGGGATAAGTTTGTTGAGTATTCCGTAATTTTTTGGGAGGGTTGAAAATTGGGGAGTGGATCTGCAGCGGATGGAACCATGGAAGCGGAAGTGCATCATAGGGTGGGGAGGGGGCGAAAATCCTGGGGGCCTTGAAGAATGTGTGGAAGTCGAGAACATTATCTCGGAAAGCAAAAATGGTATGTTTGAAGGAATAGTGGTTCCAACAATGTTGTATGGTTGCGAGGCGTGGGCTATGGATAGAGTTGTGCGCAGGAGGATGGATGTGCTGGAAATGAGATGTTTGAGGACAATGTGTGGTGTGAGGTGGTTTGATCGAGTGAGTAACGTAAGGGTAAGAGAGATGTGTGGAAATAAAAAGAGCGTGGTTGAGAGAGCAGAAGAGGGTGTTTTGAAGTGGTTTGGGCACATGGAGAGAATGAGTGAGGAAAGATTGACCAAGAGGATATATGTGTCGGAGGTGGAGGGAACAAGGAGAAGAGGGAGACCAAATTGGAGGTGGAAAGATGAAGTGAAAAAGATTTTGTGTGATCGGGGCCTGAACATGCAGGAGGGTGAAAGGAGGGCAAGGAATAGAGTGAATTGGAGCGATGTGGTATACCGGGGATGACCTGCTGTCAGTGGATTGAAGCAAGGCATGTGAAGCGTCTGGGGTAAACCATGGAAAGGTGTGTAGGTATGTATATTTGCGTGTGTGGACGGATGTGTATACATGTGTATGGGGGGGGGGGTTGGGCCATTTCTTTCGTCTGTTTCCTTTCGCTACCTCGCAAACGCGGGAGACAGCGACAAAGTATAATAAAAAAAAAAATATATATATATATATATATATATATATATATATATATATATATATATATATATATATATATATATATATATATAGGGGATAGGGGATTGAGAATACTTCCCACGTATTCCCTGCGTGTCGTAGAAGGCCACTAAAAGGGGAGGGAGCGGGGGGCTGGAAATCCTCCCCTCTCGTTTTTTTTTTTAATTTTCCAAAAGAAGGAACAGAGGGGGCCAGGTGAGGATATTCCAAAAAAGGCCCAGTCCTCTGTACCTAACGCTACCTCGCTAACGCGGGAAATGGCGAATAGTTTGAAAAAAAAAAAGAATATATATATATATATATATATATATATATATATATATATATATATATATATATATATATATATATATATATATATATATATATGTATATATATATATATGTGTGTGTGTGTGTGTGTGTGTGTGTGTGTGTGTGTGTGTTTGTGTGTGTGTGTGTGCGTGTGTGTGTGTAATGCATTTTATTTTCGGGTACTATGAAGTAAAGGTTTCTTCAGTTTCTGATTCATATTCTTGAGGGAAATGATAAACGGGAGAGCACGGGGTGGTGACCACTTCAAACTGTGTTGTTCTCCGGACGTCCAGCTTCCTAGAAACAGCCTTTTGTATTCGTAGGTATCAACACTATTGCCCTAGAGAGCATTTTAGATTTTCCCTTCTGGTTTGATCACTCTAACGCTGCCGGTTTGAGTAATAGATAGTGAGCCTAACATAACCTCAAATAAAATTGATCGTCCCTGTTGCAGTATGAGGGACAGGAACCTCTCTTCTGCAAAACTAATCGCCACAAAACGTGCATAACTTCAATGCATTTTGCCCACCCCTTATATATATAGAAATGGAGTTTGATGATGAGACATGTGTAACGATAATGATACGTGTTCTCCTCGGCAGCCTTCGACGGTACGCGGATGCCTCGCCTGTGGGAGTCTTACTTCAGGCGGTACGGACCTATCTTCAAGATGGACATCGCTGGTCTAGGGAGTATTGTCTTTATATCTGATCCTCTCGACATTGAGCGGCTCTACAGGGAGACGTTTGACAATCCTGTCAGACCATTTTTCTTCTCCCTGAAGAAGGTTCGAGAAATCAACAGAGCAAAATACTTTAAGACAAATGAGACGGGAATCCTTACCGAGTAGGTATTTCACAATGCTCTTGATATTTATTGTATGAATATATTGATATATATCTTAAAAAAGATGGGGTTTATATTTATAGCTTCCTGCAGAATACGTAATGGGCAATGGAATACATGAATAGGACACTCTACAAAAGAGGTGATGTTAGGCTATATAGTGATGGAGAACAAATTGTTCTGTAGCTCGTCCAGTGAACAGTACACAAAAGCTATTGTCACCTTGAATTCCAGGCATGGCGAGGAGTGGTGGCGAGTGAGGAGCCGGGTGCAGGTGCACTCCATGAAGCCGCGGACCGTGGCCCAGTACCTGCTGCAGATGGACAGGGTGGCGCAGGAGTTCATCGTCAGGTACTGCTGGAAGTGGTATCATTAAGATATTGGCGTAGACAGATAGTAAAGCTTAGTGGGAAGTGAGGGTATCAGGAAATTATTAAGTCTATACTGTAGAAATTCGGTTCTTTCCTTTGTCTGTACACACGTCGAGGGATTTGCCTGACGCACGATGACTGACCCCCACACGCAGTTGTCAATAAGTCATCTATTTCCTTGACGGGATATAAATTGCTGGCTGCTGGGGTGATATATGCTTCGGAAAATATTATGCTATATGATACTCTATAGAAAGCCGTCTTCAACTGAAGACACTTCTAGGAACGTGCTAGATGCACGACACATAATCTTCCTCAGTACACAGTTGCCAACACTTCAACTCTTTATTGGCAGGGTGAGAATTGCTGTATGCAAGGGTGATATATTTTCCTGAAAATATGTTAGTGATGAGCGAGAAGGTGTGCTTGCAATACATGAGATGTGGAGAGGAAAAATTTTTCTTTGAAGTAATATACGTGCTTAATCTGAAACAGAAATGACAAGTTAAATGACGCTCTTGTTGAAACACTATGCTAAAAACCTGAGTAGTTAACATAGCAAAAAAATAGGAAAGTAAATTCAGCACTTTTTTTCTATTTGTCGAAACTAGGACCTTTTCTTGAGATGTCCCGCAATTAGTTAAGGAAATATCATTTGTTTATAAAATGTGATCAAGATAGTTAATTGGTTACACAGGTATCGTTCTCTTTACGTTGAAAGCTTAAGTCACGGACAAGAGTCCACATCAAGGCCGGACTTTAGCTGTAATAAAGAGCAGTTAATGAAAGGAAAACAAAAAAGACAAGGGAAAGTATTTACAAATTTTGGAGAAAATGAAAATCTATCTTTTACAGATGTGCCAGGTACTAGTTGTTGGGAAAGACATGAGAGGATAGAGTTCCAAAGCCTCGAGGTGCAGGGAAAGAAACAGTTATCACAACGGCCTATCCGTGAGATGAACTGTCTCATTTTACAATGTATATCGAATTTCTTATGTTCTTGATATAACGGCAGGTTAGCAGTGTTCTTCCCGTACTTCCTAGTTTGGCTCCCAGTTCTTCAGTAACCTTAGATGGCCTGTAAGTCATACCAGAATAGACGGTACCTGGAAGAATTGGCTGCTACCATCGATGTAATTAATGCTTTATTCCACGAGTTAGACGTGCTTCCTGAGTTCAATGGAACCAGCTCGCCAGGAATGGTAAGGAGTGAGCAGCTGTGGGTGCTGAAGGACTCCAGACAAATTCTTCTTCTCCCGCTCAAGTAGATCGACGCTTTGAAACAGAGCAAAACCTCTCAAACGCATGTCTTTGTTGCCATCAACAACATAAATACGTCTACAGAACTTGGATGATTTCGAGGTCAGCTGGAGGAATTTTACGCCGTAAATTCATCCCGCCGTAAACCGTATTTCCTTCTAGGTGACCGAGTAGGCGACGTACTGTAGTTGATTCGGTAGAGGATGTCTGTGATGGTGGCGACAGCAAAGCTAATGTTCTCTGTCAAGTAGGTACCAACGACATCCTCGAAGACAGACAGGAGGACCTGTTGAAGAACTTGTTTGGCGTTTCAGGAGCAAAACTAATAATGTTCTAATTTCAGGCGTACTTCTCCTTAGCAACAACGGGAGACCCTTCTTCAATAAGGCATTCAGAGTCTTGAAAAACGATTATTTACCTTTGGTAGCAACACTTATAAATGCAGCCTGATATGTTTTTGAAGGACAGCCCATGTGGAGCAGACCCATCCCTCTCTATAGTAATTTCTCTCAAAATTTTCCGCATTCTCCTGCCTTGTTTCCTACTCCCAGTTGTACACTTGGCTAAACTGCATCCTGTGTTGTGATTTGTTCTCTTAAAGACGCTCTTTTGAAGTTTTCAGCTTTCATTGTTATTGTTATTATCATTATTATTATCATTATCATTATTATTATTATTATTATTATTATTATTATTATTATTATTATTATTATTATTATCATTATTATTATTATTATTATTATTATTATCATTATTATCATTATTATTATTATCATTATCATTATTATCATTATTATTATTATCATTATCATTATCATCATCATTATTATCATTATTATTGTTAGTTTTATTTCTATTACTATATTTATTTCTGGATGATTTTTGTGCTCTTGTGTGACTTCTGTAATCACGTCTAGTACAAAATCCAAGTAAATCTACGGTTTCTCTTTAACATTGTGTGGGATTCTCTTGTATGAGGTGAGAGAGTAATATATTATATATTTACAATCAAACTAACCAAAATATCTGTTCAATGTGCTCCTTGTGCATCTATAACTCCTCTGAATAACAAAAAGGCTGTTCATTATAGATTTTCCCTCCTCTTCATTTTCTGTTGGTTTCTCAAAGGGCACGAGTACATTGACTACATGTCTTCAAGCATTTCTCTCGTTTCATTCATTATATTCATTGAGACGTAGTTCACCCTCATTATCCCATCTCTCATAAAACTAATCTTTAACCGATATTGTGGGACCATGAGGCGTGCACACCTGGACACTGTGAAGCCTCTGTCTTACTGCCTGGACAGTAACTCAAAGTTCGTTATGTTCCAAAGTGAAAGCTTTGGTCCCATCATTTGCCACGCCATCCATTGGATGTCCTTCATCAACTCTACTGAACATCAGAACATAATCATATTCCACTTCTCTACCACTTTATTATGCCTTAGTGCGGTTTCTGCAAATCTGAGGACGTCTAGATGTCTCTCCTTAATTAAGTGTAGCAATTATTTATTTCAGTCTTTATATCTATTTTATGTGTTCCCAAGCTGCGACCTTTTTCAAGTCTTTATACGTACACAGAGGAGATCTTTCAATCTCTCCTCTGGGATTTCTTGCGTGGTTGTACAGTGCTTGTCAAGCAGGGGCCATCAGCACTAGTTGGGTCACAGCTGACGAAGGATAGCTACCCTCATACCTAAACCTGGACCCCTTATCCACCACCCGGGGGCGCCCCCAGTATGGATTTACTCTCTCTCTCTCTCTCTCTCTCTCTCTCTCTCTCTCTCTCTCTCTCTCTCTCTCTCTCTCTCTCTCTCTCTCTCTCTCTCTCTCTCTGTCGTGTTATTGTGAAACTATTGCGAGTGATTTTTGACAAGTGTTATTCAGTAACGGTGTAGCAGGCGCTGACCAGTCAATTCTCCCTTGTAGATGTGCTGGCCAGCGGAATGACAACAATGAACTACCAGAGGAGTTTCTTCAAGAGCTGTACAAATGGGCTTTAGAATGTGAGTATTGACGTGAACCATTAAAAAGTACATATATATATATATATATATATATATATATATATATATATATATATATATATATATATATATATATATATATATATATATATATATATATATATATATTTATTTATTTATTTTTATTTTGCTTTGTCGCTGTCTCCCGCGTTTGCGAGGTAGCGCAAGGAAACAGACGAAAGAAAATGGCCTAACCCACCCCCATGCCCATGTATATACATACACGTCCACCCACGCAAATATACATACCTATACATCTCAATGTACACTATATATATAAACACAGACATATACATATATACACATGTACATAATTCATACTGTCTACCTCTATTTATTCCCATCGCCACCCCGCCAAACATGGAATAACATCCCCCTCCCCCCTCATGTGTGCGAGGTAGCGCTAGTAAAAGAAAACAAAGGCCCCATTCGTTCATACTCAGTCTCTAGCTGTCATGTAATAATGCCCGAAACCACAGCTTCCTTTCCACATCCAGGCCCTACACAACTTTCCATGGTTTACCCCAGACGCTTCACATGCCCTGATACAATCCATTGACAGCACGTCGACCCCGGTATACCACATCGATCCAATTCACTCTATTCCTTGTCCGCCTTTCACCCTCCTGCATGTTCAGGCTCCGATAACTCAAAATCTTTTTCACTCCATCTTTCCACCTCCAATTTGGTCTCCCACCTCTCCTCGTTCCCTCCACATACGACACATATATCCTCTTGGTCAATCTTTCCTCACTCATCCTCTCCATGTGACCAAACCATTTCAAAACCATTTCAAAACACCCTCTTCTGCTCTCTCAACCACGCTCTTTTTATTTCCACAAATCTCTCTTACCCTTACATTACCTACTCGATCAAACCACCTCACACCACATATTGCCCTCAAACATCTCATTTCCAGCACATCCACCCTCCTGCGCACAACTCTATCCATAGCCCACGCCTCACAACCATACAACATTGTTGGAACCACTATTCCTTCAAACATACCCATTTTAGCTTTCCGAGATAGTGTTCTCGACTTCCAAACATTCTTCAAGGCTCCAAGGATTTTTGCCTCCTCCCCTACCCTATGATTCACTTCCGCTTCCATGGTTCCATCCGCTGCCAGATCCACTCCCAGATATCTAAAACACTTTACTTCCTCCAGTTTTTCTCCATTCAAACTTACCTCCCAGTTGACTTGACCCTCAACTCTACTGTACCTAATAACCTTGCTCTTATTCACAGTTACTCTTAACTTTCTTCTTTCACACACTTTACCAAACTCAATCACCAGCTTCTGCAGTTTCTTACATGAATCAGCCACCAGCTCTGTATCATCAGCGAACAACAACTGACTCACTTCCCAAGCTCTCTCATCCACAATGAGTGTGTTAGTGGTTTTGATGCACAAGACCGTGTTATAGTGATGGGTGATTTAAAGGAAAAGGTGAGTAATGTGGCAGTTGAGGGAATAATTGGTATACATGGGGTGTTTAGTGTTGTAAATGGAAATGGTGAAGAGCTTGTATATTTATGTGCTGAAAAAGGACTGGTGATTGGGAATACCTGATTTAAAAAGCGAGATATACATAAGTACACGTATGTAAGTAGGATAGATGGCCAGACATCTTTATTGGATTGCGTGTTAATTGACAGGCGCGTAAATAGAGACTTTTGGATGTTAATGTGCTGAGAGGTGCAACTGGATGGATGTCTGATCGATATCTTGTGGAGGCTAAGGTGAAGGGTACCCTCCACAGAGCATCTCTATCAACTCTATGATATGCATTCTCCAGATCCATAGATGCTACATACAAATCCATTTGCTTTTCTAAGTATTTTTCACATACATTCTTCAAAGTAAACACCTGAACCACACATCCTGTACCACTTCTAAAACCACACTGCTCTTCCCCAATCGGATGCTCTGTACATGCCTTCACCCTCTCAATCAATACCCTCCCATGTAATTTACCAGGAATACTCAACAAACTTATACCTCTGTAATTTGAGCACTCACTCTTATCCCCTTTGCCTTTGCACAATGGCACTATGCAAGCATTCCGCCAATCCTCAGGCACCTCACCATGAATCATACATACATTAAATAACCTTACCAACCAGTCAACAATACAGTCACCCCCTTTTTTTAATAAATTCCACTGCAATACCATCCAAACCTGCTGCCTTGCCGGCTTTCATCTTCCGCAAAGCTTTTACAACCTCCTCTCTGTTTACCAAATCATTTTTCCTCACCCTCTCACTTTGCACACCACCTCGACCAAAACACCCTATATCTGCCACTCTATCATCAAACACATTCAACAAGCCTTCAAAATACTCACTCCACCGCCTTCTCACATCACCACTACTTGTTATCACCTCCCCATTAGCCCCCTTCACTGAAGTTCCCATTTGCTCCCTCTTCTTACGCACTTTATTTACCTCCTTCCAGAACATCTTTTTTTTTCCCTAAAATTTGATGACACTCTCTCACCCCAACTCTCATTTGCCCTCTTTTTCACCTCTTGCACCTTTCTCTTGACCTCCTGCCTCTTTCTTTTATACCTCTCCCAGTCATTTGCATTTTTTCCCTGCAAAAATCGTCCAAATGCCTCTCTCTTCTCTTTCACTAAAAATCTTACTTCTTCATCCCACCACTCACTACCCTTTCTAATCAACTCACCTCCCACGCTTCTCATGCCACAAGTATCTTTTGCGCAAGCCATCACTGCTCCCCTAAAAACATCCCATTCCTCCCCCACTCCCCTTACCTCCTTTGTTCTCACCTTTTTCCATTCTGTACTCAGTCTCTCCTGGTACTTCCTCACACAAGTCTCCTTCCCAAGCTCACTTACTCTCACAACCCTCTTCACCCCAACATTCCTTCTTCTTTTCTGAAAACCCATACAAATCTTCACCTTCGCCTCCAGAAGATAATGATCAGACATCCATCCAGTTGCACCTCTCAGCACATTAACATCGAAAAGTCTCTATTTACGCGCCTGTCAATTAACACGCAATCCAATAAAGATGTCTGGCCATCTATCCTACTTACATACGTGTACGTATGTATATCTCGCTTTTTAAACCAGGTATTCCCAATCACCAGTCCTTTTTCAGCACATAAATATACAAGCTCTTCACCATTTCCATTTACAACACTGAACACCCCATGTATACCAATTATTCCCTCAACTGCCACATTACTCACCTTTTCCTTTAAATCACCCATCACTATAACACGGTCTTGTGCATCGAAACCACTAACACACTCATTTAGCTGCTCCCAAAACACTTGCCTCTCATGATCTTTCTTCTCATGCCCAGGTGCATATGCACCAATAATGACCCATCTCTCTCCATCAACTTTCAGTTTTCCCCATATTAATCTAGAATTTGCTTTCTTACATTCTATCACACACACACACACACACACACACACACACACACACACATATATACACACTATATATATATATATATATATATATATATATATATATATATATATATATATATATATATATATATATATATATATATATATATATATATTATTTTGCTTTGTCGCTGTCTCCCGCGTTAACGAGGTAGCGCAAGGAAACAGACGAAAGAATGGCCCAACCCGCCCCCATACACATGTATATACATACACGTCCACACACGCAAATATACATACCTATACATCTCAATGTACACACATATATACACACACAGACATATACATATATACACTTGTACATAATTAATACTGTTTGCCTTTATTTTTTCCCCTCGCCACCTCGCCACACATGGCATAACAACCCTCTCCCCCTCATGTGTGCGAGGTAGCGCTAGGAAAAGACAACAAAGGTCCAATTCGTTCACACTCAGTCTCTAGCTGTTATGTAATAATGCACCGAAACCACAGCTCCCTTTCCACATCGGGACCCCACAGAACTTTCCATGGTTTACCCCAGACGCTTCACATGCCCTTGTTCAATCCATTGACAGCACGTCGACCCCGTTATACCACATCGTTCCAATTCACTCTATCCCTTGCACGCCTTTCACCCTCCTGTATGTTCAGGCCCCGATCACTCAAAATCTTTTTCACTCCATCTTTCCACCTCCAATTTGGTCTCCCACTTCTCCTCGTTCCCTTTACCTCTGACACATATATCCTCTTGGTCAATCTTTCCTCACTCATTCTCTCCATGTGCCCAAACCATTTCAAAACATCCTCTTCTGCTCTCTCAACCACGCTCTTTTTATTTCCACACATCTTTCTTACCCTTACATTACTTACTCGATCAAACCACCTCACACCACACATTGTCCTCAAACATCTCATTTCCAGCACATCCACCCTCCTGCGCACAACACTATCCATAGCCCACGCCTCGCAACCATACAACATTGATGGAACCATTATTCCTTCAAACACACCCATTTTTCCTTTCCGAGATAATGTTCTCGACTTCCAAACATTCTTCAAGGTTCCCAGAATTTTCGGCCCCTCCCCCACCCTATGATTCACTTCCGCTTCCATGGTTCCATCCGCTGCCAGATCCACTCCCAGATATCTAAAACACTTTACTTCCTCCAGTTTTTCTCCATTCAAACTTACCTACCAATTGACTTGACCCTTAACCCTACAGTACCTGATAACCTTGCTCTTATTCACATTTACGCTTAACTTTCTTCTTTAACACACTTTATCAAACTCAGTCATCAGCTTCTGCAGTTTCTTACATGAATAAGCCACCAGCGCTGTATCATCAGCGAACAACAGCTGACTCACTTCCCAAGCTCTCTCATCCACAACAGCCTGCATACTTGCCCCTCTTTCCAAAACTCTTGCATTCACCTTCCTAACAACCCCATCCATAAACAAATTAAACAACCATGGAGACATCACAAACCCCTGCCGCAAACCTACATTCACTGAGAACCAATCACTTTCCTCTCTTCCTACACGTACCCATGCCTTATATCCTCGATAAAAACTTTTCACTGCTTCTAACAACTTGCCTCCAACACCAAAAATTCTTAAAACCTTCCACAGAGCATCTCTATGAACTCTATCATATGCCTTCTCCAGATCCATAAATGCTACCTACAAATCTATTTGTTTTTCTAAGTATTTCTCACATACATTCTCCAAAGCAAACACCTGATCCACACATCCTGTACGACTTCTGAAACCACACTGCTCTTCCCCAATCTGATGCTCTGTACATGCCTTCACCCTCTCAATCAATACCCTCCCATATAATTTACCAGGAACCCTCAACAAACTTATACCTCTTTAATTTGAGCACTCACTCTTATCCCCTTTGCCTTTTGTACAATGGCACTATGCAAGCATTCCGCCAATCCTTAGGCACCTCACCATGAATCATACATACATTAAATAACCTTACCAACCAGTCAACAATACAGTCACCCTCTTTTTTAATAAATTCCACTGCAATACCATCCAAACCTTCTGCCTTGCCGGCTTTCATCTTCCGTAAAGCTTTTACTACCTCTTCTCTATTTACCAAATCATTTTCCCTAACCCTCTCACTTTGCACACCACCTCGACCAAAACACCCTATATCTGCCACTCTATGATCAAACGCGTTCAACAAACCTTCAAAATACTCACTCCATCTCCTTCTCACATCACCACTACTTGTTATCACCTCCCCATTAGCCCCCTTCACTGAAGTTCCCATTTACCCCCTTGTCTTACGCACTTTGTTTACCTCCTTTCAAAACATCTTTTTATTCTCCCTGAAATTTAATGGTACTCTCTCACCCCAACTCTCATTTGCCCTCTTTTTCACCTCTTGCACCTTTCTCTTGACCTCCTGCCTCTTTTTTTGTATACCTCTCGAACTCATTTGCATTTTTTCCCTGCAAAAATTGTCCAAATGCCTCTCTCTTCTCTTTCACTAATAATCTCACTTCTTCATTCCACCACGCACTACCTTTTCTAATGAACCCACCACCCACGCTTCTCATGCCACAATCATCTTTTGCGGAAGCCATCACTGCTACCCTAAATACATCCCATTCCTCCTCCACTACCCTTACCTCCTTTGTTCACACCTTTTTCCATTTTGTACTCAGTCTCTCCTGGTACTTCCTCACACAAGTCTCCTTCCCAAGCTCACTTACTCTCACCACTGTCTTCACCCCAACATTCTCTCTTCTTTTCTGAAAACCCCCACAAATCTTCACCTTCGCCTCCAGAAGATAATGATCAGACATCCCTCCAGTTGCACATCCAAAAGTCTCTCTTTCGTGCGTTTATCAATTAACACGTAATCCAATAACGCTCTCTGGCCATCTCTCTTACTTACATACGTATACTTATGTATATCTCGCTTTTTGAACCAGGTATTCCCAATCACCAGTCCTTTTTCAGCACTTAAATCTACAAGCTCTTCACCATTTCCATTTACAACACTGAACACTCCATGTATACCAGTTATTCCCTCAACTGCCACATTACTCACCTTTGCATTCAAATCACCCATCACTATAACCCGTTCTTGTTCATCAAAACCACTAACACACTCATTCAGCTGATCCCAAAACACTTGCCTCTCATGATCTTTCTTCTCATGCCCAGGTGCATATGCACCAATAATCACCAATAATCACCCATATATATATATATATATATATATATATATATATATATATATATATATATATATATATATCTTTATCTTTCTTTCATACTATTCGCCATCTCCCGCATTAGCGAGGTATATATATATATATATATATATATATATATATATATATATATATATATATATATATATATATATATATATATATATATATATTATTATTTTTTTATTATTCTTTGTCGCTGTCTCCCGCATTTGCGAGGTAGCGCAAGGAAACAGACGAAAGAAATGGCCCAACCCCCCCCATACACATGTATATACATACGTCCACACACGCAAATATACATACCTACACAGCTTTCCATGGTTTACCCCAGACGCTTCACATGCCTTGATTCAATCCACTGACAGCACGTCAACCCCGGTACACCACATCGTTCCAATTCACTCTATTCCTTGCCCTCCTTTCACCCTCCTGCATGTTCAGGCCCCGATCACACAAAATCTTTTTCACTCCATCTTTCCACCTCCAATTTGGTGTCCCTCTTCTCCTCGTTCCCTCCACCTCCGACACATATATCCTCTTGGTCAATCTTTCCTCACTCATTCTCTCCATGTGCCCAAACCACTTCAAAACACCCTCTTCTGCTCTCTCAACCACGCTCTTTTTATTTCCACACATCTCTCTTACACTTACGTTACTCACTCGATCAAACCACCTCACACCACACATTGTCCTCAAACATCTCATTTCCAGCACATCCATCCTCCTGCGCACAACTCTATCCATAGCCCACGCCTCGCAACCATACAACATTGTTGGAACCACTATTCCTTCAAACATACCCATTTTTGCTTTCCGAGATAATGTTCTCGACTTCCAAACATTCTTCAAGGTTCCCAGAATTTTCGCCCCCTCCCCCACCCTATGATCCACTTCCGCTTCCATGGTTCCATCCGCTGCCAGATCCACTCCCAGATAACTAAAACACTTCACTTCCTCCAGTTTTTCTCCATTCAAACTCACCTCCCAATTGACTTGACCCTCAATCCTACTGTACCTAATAACCTTGCTCTTATTCACATTTACTCTTAACTTTCTTCTTCCACACACTTTACCAAACTCAGTCACCAGCTTCTGCAGTTTCTCACATGAATCAGCCACCAGCGCTGTATCATCAGCGAACAACAACTGACTCACTTCCCAAGCTCTCTCATCTCCAACAGACTTCATACTTGCACCTCTTTCCAAAACTCTTGCATTTACCTCCCTAACAACCCCATCCATAAACAAATTAAACAACCATGGAGACATCACACACCCCTGCCGCAAACCTACATTCACCGAGAACCAGTCACTCTCCTCTCTTCCTACACGTACACATGCCTTACATCCTCGATAAAAACTTTTCACTGCTTCTAACAACTTTCCTCCCACACCATATATTCTTAATACCTTCCACAGAGCATCTCTATCAACTCTATCATATGCCTTCTCCAGATCCATAAATGCTACATACAAATCCATTTGCTTTTCTAAGTATTTCTCACATACATTCTTCAAAGCAAACACCTGATCCACACATCCTCTACCACTTCTGAAACCGCACTGCTCTTCCCCAATCTGATGCTCTGTACATGCCTTCACCCTCTCAATCAATACCCTCCCATATAATTTACCAGGAATACTCAACAAACTTATACCTCTGTAATTTGAGCACTCACTCTTATCCCCTTTGCCTTTGTACAATGGCACCATGCACGCATTCCGCCAATCCTCAGGCACCTCACCATGAGTCATACATACATTAAATAACCTTACGAACCAGTCAACAATACAGTCACCCCCTTTTTTAATAAATTCCACTGCAATACCATCCAAACCTGCTGCCTTGCTCAAGGGTAAAGGGGAAGAGTGGTTTGGAAATGTCTGGGGAGTGAAGTCAGGGGTTAGTGAGAGGACAAGAGCAAGGGAAGGAGTAGCAATACTCCTGAAACAGGAGTTGTGGGAGTATGTGATAGAATGTAAGAAAGTAAATTCTCGATTAATATGGGTAAAATTGAAAGTTGATGGAGAGAGGTGGGTGATTATTGGTGCATATGCACCTGGGCATGAGAAGAAAGATCATGAGAGGCAAGTGTTTTGGGAGCAGCTGAATGAGTGTGTTAGCGGTTTTGATGCACGAGACCGGGTTATAGTGATGGGTGATTTGAATGCAAAGGTGAGTAATGTGGCAGTTGAGGGAATAATTGGTATGCATGGGGTGTTCAGTGTTGTAAATGGAAATGGTGAAGAGCTTGTAGATTTATGTGCTGAAAAAGGACTGATGATTGGGAATACCTGGTTTAAAAAGCGAGATATACATAAGTATACTTATGTAAGTAGGAGAGATGGCCAGAGAGCGTTATTGGATTACGTGTTAATTGACAGGCGTGCGAAAGAGAGACTTTTGGATGTTAATGTGCTGAGAGGTGCAACTGGAGGGATGTCTGATCATTATCTTGTGGAGGCTAAGGTGAAGATTAGTATGGGTTTTCAGAAAAGAGGAGTGAATGTTGGGGTGAAGAAGGTGGTGAGAGTAAGTGAGCTTGGGAAGGAGACCTGTGTGGGGAAGTACCAGGAGAGACTGTGTACAGAATGGAAAAAGGTGAGAACAATGGAAGTAAGGGGAGTGGGGGAGGAATGGGATGTATTTAGGGAATCAGTGATGGATTGCGCAAAAGATGCTTGTGGCATGAAAAGAGTGGGAGGTGGGCTGTTTAGAAAGGGTAGTGAGTGGTGGGATGAAGAAGTAAGAGTATTAGTGAAAGAGAAGAGAGAGGCATTTGGACGATTTTTGCAGGGAAAAAATGCAATTGAGTGGGAGAAGTATAAAAGAAAGAGACAGGAGGTCAAGAGAAAGGTGCAAGAGGTGAAAAAAAGGGCAAATGAGAGTTGGATTGAGAGACTATCATTAAATTTTAGGGAGAATAAAAAGATGTTCTGGAAGGAGGTAAATAGGGTGCGTAAGACAAGGGAGCAAATGGGAACTTCAGTGAAGGGCGTAAATGGGGAGGTGATAACAAGTAGTGGTGATGTGAGAAGGAGATGGAATGAGTATTTTGAAGGTTTGTTGAATGTGTCTGATGACAGAGTGGCAGATATAGGGTGTTTTGGTCGAGGTGGTGTGCAAAGTGAGAGGGTTGGGGAAAATGATTTGGTAAACAGAGAAGAGGTAGTAAAAGCTTTGCGGAAGATATATATATATATATATATATATATATATATATATATATATATATATATATATATATATATATATATATATATATATATATATATATATATATATTGAGTAGACTGATAAGGATCTTTCTGTTAGACAAAAGCAACATAGATGCAGCATAAGAACGGGACAAGAATCAAATGCCTTGTTTAATCATGTTAAAAACTATGATCATTGTATTGACTGGAGTAAAGCCATCTCAGTTATTAACCCTAACTCTATTACCACGAGAAATATCACTGAATCTTCTATTAATAAATCCGCAAATAATTATAATCTCAATATTTATGATGGTCTATACAAGTTTGATAACTTTACTGCTGATAAAATTTGTAAAATGATAAGTTTATGGACGTTCGTTGTATGTCTTGGACAATGACATGTTTACCAAATAGCGTCTTAGTTTCGCCTCTTCGATGTTTATAAACTGATTCTCTCTTGTGTCTCCCCTGGTGAGGTGATTATCACACGAAAGTGCACTTGGGAACTTATCGTGCTTTTTTTTCCCCGTGAACTCAGAGGAATATATATATATATATATATATATATATATATATATATATATATATATATATATATATATATATATATATATATATATATATATATATATATATATATATATATATATATATATATATATATATATATATATATATATATATATATATATATATAAATATTCAATTGGGGGTCAATTCAGTTGGGAGGTGAGTTTGAATGGAGAAAAACTGGAGGAAGTGAAGTGTTTTAGATATCTGGGAGTGGATCTGTCAGCGGATGGAACCATGGAAGCGGAAGTGGATCATAGGGTGGGGGAGGGGGCGAAAATTTTGGGAGCCTTGAAAAATGTGTGGAAGTCGAGAACATTATCCCGGAAAGCAAAAATGGGTATGTTTGAAGGAATAGTGGTTCCAACAATGTTGTATGGTTGCGAGGCGTGGGCTATGGATAGAGTTGTGCGCAGGAGGATGGATGTGCTGGAAATGAGATGTTTGAGGACAATGTGTGGTGTGAGGTGGTTTGATCGAGTAAGTAACGTAAGGGTAAGAGAGATGTGTGGAAATAAAAAGAGCGTGGTTGAGAGAGCAGAAGAGGGTGTTTTGAAGTGGTTTGGGCACATGGAGAGAATGAGTGAGGAAAGATTGACCAAGAGGATATATGTGTCGGAGGTGGAGGGAACGAGGAGAAGAGGGAGACCAAATTGGAGGTGGAAAGATGGAGTGAAAAGGATTTTGTGTGATCGGGGCCTGAACATGCAGGAGGGTGAAAGGAGGGCAAGGAATAGAGTGAATTGGAGCGATGTGGTATACAGGGGTTGACGTGCTGTCAGTGGATTGAATCAGGGCATGTGAAGCGTCCGGGGTAAACCATGGAAAGCTGTGTAGGTATGTATATTTGCGTGTGTGGACGTGTGTATGTACATGTGTATGGGGGGGGGTTGGGCCATTTCTTTCGTCTGTTTCCTTGCGCTACCTCGCAAACGCGGGAGACAGCGACGAGGTATAAAAAAAGAAAAAAAAAAATATATATATATACACATATATATATATATATATATATATATATATATATATATATATATATATATATATATATATATATATATATATATATATATATATATATATCTATATATATATATATCTATATATATATATATCTATATATATATATATCTATATATATATATATATATATATATATCTATATATATATATATATATCTATATATATATATATCTATATATATATATATATATATATATATATATATATATATATATATATATATATATATATATATATATATATATATATATATATATATATATATATGTATATATATATATATATATATATATATATATATATATATATATATATATATGTATTTTTTTTTATATTTATGTTATCTTTTATACTTCGTCAATGTCTTCCTCGTTAGCGAGGTAGCGCAAGGAAACAGAAAAGAGAGTGGCACTACCCACCCACATACACATGTATATACATGCACGTCAAGACACGCACATATACATACCTATACATCTCAACGTATATACATATGTGTACATATATATACACACATAGACATATACATTTATACACAAGTAGATAATTCATACTGTCTGCCCTTATTCATTCCCATCGCCACCCCGCCACACATGAAATAACAACCCCTCCCCCCGCATGTGCGCGAGGTAGCGCTAGGAAAAGACAACAAAGGCCTCATTCGTTCACACTCAGTCTCTAGCTGTCATGTATAATGCACGAAACCAAACCTCTCTTTCCACATCCAGGCCCCAAAGAACATTCCATGGTTTACCCAAGACGCTTCACATGCCCTGGTTCATCCAATGACAGCACGTCGACCCCGGTATACCACATCGTTCCATTTCACTCTATTCCTTGCACGCCTTTCACCCTCTTGCATGTTCAGGCCCCGATTACCGAAAATCTTTTTCACTCAATCGTTCCACCTCCAATTTGGTCTCCCATTTCTCCTCATTCCCTCCACCTTTGACACATATATCCTCTTTGTCAATCTTTCCTCACTCATTCTCTCCATGTGACCAAACCATTTCAAAACATCCTCTTCTGCTCTCTCAAACACACTCTTTTTATCACCACACATCTCTTTTACAATTTCATTACTTGCTCGATCAAACCACCTCACACCACATATTGTCCTCAAACATCTCATTTCCAGCACATCCACCCTCCTCCGCACAACTCTATCTATAGCCCACGCCTCGCAACTATATAACATTGCTGGAACCACTATTCCTTCAAACATACCCATTTTTGCTTTCCAAGAGAACGTTCTCGACTTCTACACATTGTTCAACTATCCTAGAACTTTCGCTCCCTCCCCCCACCCTATGATTCACTTCCGCTTCCATTTTTCCATCCGCTGCCAAATCCACTCACAGATATCTAAAACACTTCACTTCCTCCATTTTTTTTTCCATTCAAATTTACCTCCCAATTGACTTGTCCCTCAACTCTACTGTACCTAATAACCTTGCTCTTATTCACATTTACTCTCAGCTTTCTTCTTTCACACACTTTACCAAACTCAGTCACCAGCTTCTGCAGTTTGTCACCCGAATCAGCCACCAGCGCTGTATCATTAGCTATCAATAACTGACTCACTTCCCAAGCTCTCTCATCCACAACAGACTGCATACTTGCCCCTCTTTCCAAAATTATTGCATTCATCTCCCTAACAACTCCATCCAAAAACAAATTAAACAACCATAGAGACATCACGCACCCTTGTTGCAAACCAACATTCACTGAGAACCAATCACTTTCCTCTCTTCCTACACGTACACATGCATTACATCCTCGATAAATACTTTTCACTGCTTCTAACAACTTGCTTTCCACAACATATATTCTTATTACCTTACACATATATTCCACCATATATTCTTAATACCTCCCTCTCTATCATATGCCTTCTCCAGATCCATAAATGCTACATAGAAATCCACTGGCTTTTCTAAGTATTTCCCATATACATATGCATCCCCTGGGGATAGGGGAGAAAGAATACTTCCCACGTATTCCCTGCGTGTCGTAGAAGGCGACTAAAAGGGAAGGGAGCGGGGGGCTGGAAATCCTCCCCTCTCGTTTTTTTTTTTAATTTTCCAAAAGAGGGAACAGAGAAGAGGGCCAGGTGAGGATATTCCCTCAAAGGCCCAGTCCTCTGTTCTTAACGCTACCTCGCTATCGCGGGAAATGGCGAATAGTTTGAAAAAAAAAAAAATTCTTCAAAGCATATATCTGATCCATACATCCTCTACCACTTCTGAAACCACACTGCTCTTCCGCAATTTGCTGCTCTGTACATGCCTTCACCCGCTCAATCAATATCCTCACATATAATTTCCTAGGAACACTCAACAAACTTAAACCTCTATAATTTGAGCACTCACTTTTATCCCCTTTGCCTTTGTACAATGGCACTATGCAAGCATTCCACCAATCCTCAGGCACCTCACCATGAGTCATACATACATTAAATAATCTTACCAACCAGTCAATAATACAGTCACCCCCTTTTTTAATAAATTCCACTGCAATACCATCCAAACCTGCTGCCATGCCGGCTTTCATCTTCCGTAAAGCTTTTACTACCTCTTCTCTGTTTACCAAATCATTTTCCCTAACCCTCTCACTTTGCACACCACCTCGACCAAAACACCCTATATCTGCCACTCTATCATCAAACACATTCAACAAACCTTCAAAATACTCACTCCATCTCCTTCTCACATCACCACTACTTGTTATCATCTCCCCATTTGCTCCCATGTCTTACGCACTTTATTTACCTCCTTACAGAACATCTTTTTATTCTCCCTAAAATTTAATGATATTCTCTCACTCCAACTCTCATTTGCCCTCTTTTTCACCTCTTGCACCTTTCTCTTGACCTCCTGTCTCTTTCTTTTAAACATCTCCCACTCAATTGCATTTTTTCCCTGCAAAAATCATCCAAATGCCTCTCTCTTCTCTTTCACTAATAATCTTACTTCTTCATCCCACCACTCACTACCCTTTCTAATTAACCCACCTCCCACTCTTCTCATGCCACAAGCATCTTTTGCGCAATCCATCACTGATTCCCTAAATACATCCATTCCTCCTCCACTCCCCTTACTTCTATTGTTCTCACCTTTTTCCATTCTATACTCGGTCTCTCCTGGTACTTCCTCACACAAGTCTCCTTCCCAAGCTCACTTACTCTCACCACCCGCTTCACCCCAACATTCACTCTTCTTTTCTGAAAACCCATACAAATCTTCACCTTAGCCTCCACAAGATAATGATCATACATCCCTCCAGTTGCACCTCTCAGCACATTAACATCCAAAAGTCTCTCTTTCGCGCGCCTGTCAATTAACACGTAATCCAATAACGCTCTCTGGCCATCTCTCCTACTTATATACGTATACTTATGTATATCTCGCTTTTGAAAACAGGTATTCCCAATCACCAGTCCTTTTTCAGCACATAAATCTACAAGCTCTTCACCATTTCCATTTACAACACTGAACACCCCATGTATACCAATTATTCCCTCAACTGCCACATTACTCACCTTTGCATTCAAATCACCCATCACTATAACCCGGTCTCGTGCATCAAAACCACTAACACTCTCATTCAGCTGCTCCCAAAACACTTGCCTCTCATGATCTTTCTTCTCATGCCCAGGTGCATATGCACCAATAATCACTCATCTCTCTCCATCAACTTTCAGTTTTACCCATATTAATCGAGAATTTACTTTCTTACATTCTATCACATACTCCCACAACTCCTGTTTCAGGAGTACTGGTACTCCTTCCCTTGCTCTTGTCCTCTCACTAACCCCTGACTTTACTCCCAAGACATTCCCAAACCACTCTTCCCCTTTAACCTTGAGCTTCGTTTCACTCAGAGCCAAAACATCCAGGTTCCTTTCCTCAAACATACTACCTATCTCTCCTTTTTTCACATCTTGGTTACATCCACACACATTTAGACACCCCAATCTGAGCCTTCGAGGAGGATGAGCACTCCCCGCGTGACTCCTTCTTCTGTTTCTCATTTTAGAAATTTAAAAAAAAAAAAGGAAAAAAAAATACAAGGAGGGGAGGATTTCTGGCCCCCCGCTCCCGTCCCCTCTAGTCGCCTTCTACGACACGAGAGGAATGCGTGGGAAGTATTCTTTCACCCCTATCCCTAGGGATAATATATATATATATATATATATATATATATATATATATATATATATATATATATATATATATATATATATATATATATATACGTACACATACATACGCACATATACACACACACACACACACATATACATATGTGTGTGTGTGTGTATATTTGCGTATTCATATATATACACACATAGACATATACATATATACACATGTACATAATTCATACCGTCTGCCCTTATTGATTCCCGTAGCCATCTCGCCACACATGAAATGAAAAACACCCTCCCCCCACATGAGCGCGAGGTAGCGCTAGGAAAAGACAACAAAGGCCACATTCGTTCACTCTTAGTCTCTAGCTATCATGTATAATTTACCGAAACCACAGCTTCCTTTTCCAATTAAAGTTGGGGTGAGAGAGTATCACTAAAGTTTAGGGAGGATAGAAAGATATTTTGGAAAAAGGTAAATAAAGTGTGTAAGACATGGGAACAAATGGGAACATCATTGAAGGAGGCTAATGAGGAGGTGATAACAAGTAGTGGTGATGTGAGGAGATGTAGTGACTATTTTGAAGGTTTGTTGAATGTGTTCGATGATAGAGTGGCAGATATAGTGTGTTTTGGTCGAGGTGGTGTGCAAAGTGAGAGGGTTAGTGAGAATAATTTGGTAAGCATAAAAGAGGTAGAAAAGGCTTTGCGGAAGATGAAAGCCGGCAAGGCAGCGGGTTTGCACGGTGTTGCAGTGGAATTTATTAAAAAAAGGGTGACTGTATTATTGACTGGTTGGTAAGATTACTTAATGCATGTATGACTTGACTCATGGTGAGGTGTCTGAGGACTGGTCGAATGCATGCATAGTGCCACTGTACAAAAGCAAAGAGGATAAGAGTGAGTGCTCAAATTACAGACGTAAAAGTTTGTTGAGTATTCTTGGGAAATTATATGGGAGGGTATTGATTGAGAGGGTGAAGGCATGTACAGAGCATCAGATTAAGGAAGATATTTTTGGTTTCAGAAGTGGTAGAGGGTGTCTGGATCAGGTGTTTGCTTTGAAGAATGTATGTGAGAAATACTTAGAAAAGCAAATGGATTTTTATGGAGCATTCATGGATCTGGAAATGGCATATGAAAGAGTTGATAGAGATGCTCTGTGAAAGTTATTAAGGATACATGGTGTGGGAGGTAAGTTGTCAGAAGCAGCGAAAAGTTTCTATCGAGGATGTAAGGCATGTGTACGTGTAGGAAGACAGGAAAGTGATTGGTTATCAGTGAATGTTGGTTTGCGGCAGTGGTGCGCGATGTCTCCATGACTGTTTAATTTGTTCATGGATGGAGTTGTTAAAGAGGTGAATGCAAGAGTCTTGGAAAGAGGGGCAAGTTTGCAGTCTGTTGTGGATGAGAGAGCTTGAAAAGTGAGTCTGTTGTCGTTCGCTGATGATACAACGCTGGTGGCTGATTCAGGTGAGAAACTGCAGAAACTAGTGAATGAGTTTGTTAAAGTTTGTGAAAGAAGAAAGCTGAGAGTAAATGTGAATAAGAGCAAGGTTATTAGGTACAGTAGGGTTGAGGGACAAGTCAATTGGAAGGTAAGTTTGAATGGAGAAAAACTGGAGGAAGTGAATTGTTTTAGATATATGGGAGTGGATTTGGCAGCGGATGGAACCATGGAAGCGGAAGTGAATCATAGGATTGGGGAGGGGGCGAAAGTTCTGGAAGCGTTGAAAAATGTGTGGAAGCCGAGAACGTTATCTTGGAAAGCAAACATGGGAATATACGAAGGAAAAGTGGTTCCAACAATGTTATATGGTTGCGAGGCGTGGGCTATAGATAGAGTTGTGCAGAGGAGGGTGGATGTGCTGGAAATGAGATGTTTGAGGACAATATCTGGTGTGAGGTGTTTTGATCGAGTAAGTAATGAAAGGGTATGAGAGATGTGTGGTGATAAAAAGAGTGTGGTTGAGAGAGCAGAGGAGGGTGTATTGAAATGGTTTTGGTCACATGAGAGAATGAGTGAGGAAAGATTGACCAAGAGGATATACGTGTCAGAGGTGGAGGAGAACGAGAAGTAGGAGACCAAATTGGAGGTGGAAAGATGGAGTGAAAATGATTTTGAGTGATCGGAGCCTGAACATGCAGGAGGGTGAAAGCCGTGCAAGGAATAAAGTGAATTGGAACGATGTGGTATACCGGGGTCGACGTGCTGTCAGTGGATTGAACCAGGGCATATGAAGCGTCTGGAGTAAACCATGGAAAGTTTTGTGGGGCCTAGGTGTAGAAAGCGAGCTGTGGTTTCAGTGCATTATACATGACAGCTAGAGACTGAGTGTGAACGAATGTGGCCTTTGTTGTATTTTCCTAGCGCTACCTCGCGCACATGAAGGGGAAGGGGGTTGTTATTTCATGTGTGGCGGGTTAGCGATGGGAATGAGTAAAGGCAGACAGTATGAATTATGTACATATGTATACATGTATATGTCTGTGTGTGTATATATATGTATACGTTGAGATGTACAGGTATGTATATTTGCGTGTGTGGACGTGTGTATATACACATGTGTATGTGGGTGTGGTTGGCCATTCTTTCGTCTGTTTCCTTGCGCTACCTTGCTAACGCGGGAGACAGCGACAAAGCAAAATAAGTAATAATAAAGAGATAAATATATAGAAATATATATATATATATATATATATATATATATATATATATATATATATATATATATATATATATATTTTTTTTTTTTTTCTTTTTTTTCATACATATTCGCCTTATCCCGCATTAGCGAGGTAGCGTTAAGAACAGGGGAATGAGCCTTTGAGGGTTTATCCTCTCTTGGTCCACCTCCACGTATCTCTTAATGAAATTACACGAGATACATAGAGTATTACAAGTCCCTTGTTAATGCCTTCTTCATCAACATAGACAAAACTTAGATTATGGAAGAGTACCTTCGTCCCGGGACTAAGTCATCACTGATAATGTAGTTTTCTGAGTTTTTTTAACTCGACAAACTCCGCACGCGAAATATCTAACATTTTCATTATCCACAAATCTACACAGATGGCTATCAATCAATATCTATCATGGGTACTTGCTTTTTCAACTGTGTTTTCAATTCTAATTTCTTAAAAAGAACGGTCAGAGGAATTTGATATTTGATCTTAATCTCACTGTGATGAAATTGGATGTGACAATATCAGTACACAATATAAATCTTAAGGTAAAGAATTACAGAGAAATGACAACGGATACAGTATATGCCATAGAGGATCATAATGGTGAAAATCTGCCAGTAAAACCGGAGGATGTAAGCTCTCCGTGGAAAGTATATTTTTGAAGGTCTGTTGTGTGTGAGAGACAAGGAAAATAGTGGTGAACTGGTCGACGTAACTGAGAAAACTAAAGACAGTTTAAATGATTTTACACCAGCTGAGATATGTACTGAAGAGGTGGAAAGATCTCTCAAGGAGACTAAGAAATGGAAGGCACCAGATGACGAGAAATCAGTAGATATAATTACTGAAGCAGCCAGCTGGTCCAGATGTAATATAATGGCTTAAGCATCTGTTCATTACTGCATGTGAACACGGAAAGACTCCACCAGAATGACATAAACGTATTACGTGTCCAGTGTTTTAGAGAGTACAAAAGCAGATCGATGGACATAACAGAGGAATTGCACCATTTTTGTAAACAAGGAAAATGTCGGAGCAGATAATGCAACATTAAGATCACAGGGAAAGGACGAGTTGGAAGATTGCTGACATTGTTTTCGACCCAGTAGAGGTAGTAGTAATTTGGTTTAAACCTTGTATAGAAGTAGGAAAAACTTCCGTCAGAATTAATGGACACAGTCTACTGAGGTCGTTAGAACGTTATCGCTGTGGACTAGACATGAAATTGGTAAGAATAGTGAAAATAGATAGGTACTGTCATATGAATAGGGGACAGATCGGGAGAATAGGTTGATGGACAGCAAGTTGTTCGATGTTGATACTGGAGTCAAACAAGAGGAGTGTTGTCCCCATCTTATGTATAATCATATCTATGGATAAATGTCAGAAGGAAATCTGCATAGGGAAATCTGCGAAGAAAAGGTCGAGATAACAGTAACATGGTATGACGTAGCTTCTATAACTGAAAACTAGAGAGACTTGCAGAATATAGTGGATGGATGGTCAGATTATAATCTGAAGACAAACGGTATGAGGATAACAGTAAAAAGGAAGTGATGCATATTACCAGAAAGAGAAAAAGTGTTGCATTTATTTAAAAGAATCACCGGCTACAATGAATAAAGAATTTTAAGAACTTCGGAGTAAAATTTGATATTGGAAATTTTACAGAAAATGGAAATAGAATTTTTAGAATACCATGCAGACTTCAGTATGCTAGACCCTAAAGTGAATATGAAAATGTATCAGTCTAATGCAGACCGGTAATGCAAACCATCATCCCAAGACTCCTTTTAACGGAAGGGCCTGACGCGTGATCGCTCACATCCAAATCAAGTTCACAGATCCAGGTGGCCAAAGTGAGAGAACTGAGGTGAACCAGAGAAGGATGGATAAGATAAGAGATATCAAGATAAGAGAGGAGTTGAATGTTATATCTAAATTTGATATAAATGAGAAGAACTAGTTCTAGTGGCATAGCCACTTACAGAGAATGGAAGGTGCTAGATATGCCAAGA
The DNA here is from genome assembly GCF_036320965.1 of Panulirus ornatus. Lineage (NCBI taxonomy): Eukaryota > Metazoa > Arthropoda > Malacostraca > Decapoda > Palinuridae > Panulirus > Panulirus ornatus. The sequence goes on along the minus strand of NC_092289.1, from coordinate 11,385,143 downwards.
TATACTGGGATTGGACCTCTTAAAGGATAGCGTCCAGCAAAACGTTCCACAAAGAGATGGATTGAGGTTATCAAGAGCTGGCTTTAAAGAGGAGGGAAAAACGAAGGAAGTGGAGTACGAGGAGAGGAACGAGTGAAGGTTGACTGGGAGGCTGGCGAATGACAAACACTGAGTGTATCCATTTGTACTGTATGGGGTTGGAGTTCCACTGGTGAGGCCATGTTTCTTATATATTCTCTGTTTTCGTATGACTTTTAAACTTATTTATGCTGTCCACATTTCCCAACCCTCGTTCAATTCATTCTAGACGTCCACTACTGTGAAAGTATATCTTTATGAATTATTTATCAAATGTCTTCCTGTATTACATGGTTATGTCCTCTGGTTGCTCTATTCCAACATCTTTCGAAAAATTGTTCACTGTCTGCGCCATCTAAAACGTCAAAAGTTATAATCAGGTCACCCCGCGCTCTTCACTCTTTAGTTGTTGGCAAATCTGATTCCTGTAAGCCTTCTCAACTCAGCTTTCTTAACTCTTATGCCATCTTTGTTTTCCTCCTCCAGACATTCCCTATAAGCTTTTGTGCTTCTTAAGGCGCGGTGAACACTTGAAAAGTATAGTTTAGTGATAACTCAATGTATGATACGAACAGCTTTCTGAATAAAACCCTGTCCAGTTACTTGAAAAGTATTCTGATATTTGCCATCAGATAGTTTGTCTCTTTTACTATTCTCCTGTTTTACTCTGGCGACAGGGTGGAGACGATGTCAACTCAAAGGTCCTTTCCTCACGCAGAATCCTAAAGCTGATGTTCCTGGTGCATAGCATTCATACTGAAGTCTTTCACTGCGTCCCATCCTCATTTCTTGACATTTGCTCGAGTTGATGTTCATCATCAGCGTGTTAGCCCAACTTTGGAATATAAGTTCCCCTGTAAGTTGATGCAGTCCTTCCTGGGTGTCACTTCCCTGTTAATCTTTGCCTCATTCGCAGATGTGTTGAGGTAAGAGTCCATACCCAACGGCAAGTCATTTGCACAGATCAAGAAGTGTAGCGGCCCCAAGAAGGAGACTTCTAGTTCCTTTGAAGTGCATCTTTTGCTCCCATCCACTGAGATGATATGTTACCATCGGAGGAGACTCTCTTTTATACCTTCCTGGTGATCTGGCTTCTAATCAGTTTCTCGTGCAATATAGTGTAAAATATTTTCTGTCTGTCTAGATACAAACTGGTCTTTACATTTGACTAAGAGCTTACTTTCTCGTAGAAATCAAAACATCGTCTTTCTCAAATATCGTGTTATCTTTCAGGTAATATTTCCTAAGTAGGAAGTCATCCATCTGCCTCCTGATTATCACTTTGCCTTTCTCTTGTTGCATCTTAAACAGTACTACAGGAAGGTTTGTCTAATGTATCTGACATCTTCAGCGCATATGGTAAAATTCTATCGGGACTGTGAGCTTTTTGCGGATCAAAACCCCTTTTAGATCCTGTTGATATCATTCATATCTCATTGATTTCTGAACAGCCATCCTGTTCCCCCAAACTGGTGTTGGGTTTGTATTGTTACCATTCTGTGAAAACACTTTTGAACTTATTTAGTTCTCAACTTATTCTTACATGATTATCTTTAATGTGTGTGTGTGTGTGTGTGTGTGTGTGTGTGTGTGTGTGTGTGTGTGTGTGTGTGTGTGTGTACTTAATACATTCCCAATGTACCATTATTTTGCCCTATCAGCTAAAGCAGATACCTATTTCGTAGTTGTCGGGGCCAGCTTTTCATCTTGCCCTCATCAACTGCTTTCTCTTTGAATGATTCCCAGAATTTTTGTGTCTTTTTCTGGCATCAGCTTTATGCCTGGTGACACTGGGAAGAAGAGTTGGATGTCTGGAGGACAGCGCGGAAGGTATGAAGATCATCAACGCGTCAATCGCCATGATTCACACTTTGTCAGAATGCGAGCACGGCTTCCAGTGGTGGAGATACGTCACCACCCCAACGATGAGGAGGATGCGGGAGGCTCATGAGACGCTGTTGGAGTAAGTTCGCTATATTTTCGTTGAAACTTATTGATCACCATATAAGTATAGTGATAGTCTCATTTCAACTTCTTGAAATCAAGGAACATATGGGAATATTTGAAGATCCTATGATTAGCCATATATGTTTTTTTTTTTTTTTTTTTTTTTTATACTTTGTCGCTGTCTCCCGCGTTTGCGAGGTAGCGCAAGGAAACAGACGAAAGAAATGGCCCCCCCCCATACACATGTACATACACACGTCCACACACGCAAATATACATACCTACACAGCTTTCCATGGTTTACCCCAGACGCTTCACATGCCTTGCTTCAATCCACTGACAGCACGTCAACCCCTGTATACCACATGACTCCAATTCACTCTATTTCTTGCCCTCCTTTCACCCTCCTGCATGTTCAGGCCCCGATCACACAAAATCTTTTTCACTCCATCTTTCCACCTCCAATTTGGTCTCCCTCTTCTCCTCGTTCCCTCCACCTCCGACACATATATCCTCTTGGTCAATCTCTCCTCACTCATTCTCTCCATGTGCCCAAACCATTTCAAAACACCCTCTTCTGCTCTCTCAACCACGCTCTTTTTATTTCCACACATCTCTCTTACCCTTACGTTACTTACTCGATCAAACCACCTCACACCACACATTGTCCTCAAACATCTCATTTCCAGCACATCCATCCTCCTGCGCACATCTCTATCCATAGCCCACGCCTCGCAACCATACAACATTGTTGGAACCACTATTCCCTCAAACATACCCATTTTTGCTTTCCGAGATAATGTTCTCGACTTCCACACATTTTTCAAGGCTCCCAAAATTTTCGCCCCCTCCCCCACCCTATGATCCACTTCCGCTTCCATGGTTCCATCCGCTGACAGATCCACTCCCAGATATCTAAAACACTTCACTTCCTCCAGTTTTTCTCCATTCAAACTCACCTCCCAATTGACTTGACCCTCACCCCTACTGTACCTAATAACCTTGCTCTTATTCACATTTACTCTCCACTTTCTTCTTCCACACACTTTACCAAACTCAGTCACCAGCTTCTGCAGTTTCTCACATGAATCAGCCACCAGCGCTGTATCATCAGCGAACAACAACTGACTCACTTCCCAAGCTCTCTCATCCCCAACAGACTTCATACTTGCCCCTCTTTCCAGGACTCTTGCATTTACCTCCCTTACAACCCCATCCATAAACAAATTAAACAACCATGGAGACATCACACACCCCTGGCGCAAACCTACATTCACTGAGAACCAATCACTTTCCTCTCTTCCTACACGTACACATGCCTTACATCCTCGATAAAAACTTTTCACTGCTTCTAACAACTTGCCTCCCACACCATATATTCTTAATACCTTCCACAGAGCATCTCTATCAACTCTATCATATGCCTTCTCCAGATCCATAAATGCTACATACAAATCCATTTGCTTTTCTAAGTATTTCTCACATACATTTTTCAAAGCAAACACCTGATCCACACATCCTCTACCACTTCTGAAACCGCACTGCTCTTCCCCAATCTGATGCTCTGTACATGCCTTCACCCTCTCAATCAACACCCTCCCATACAATTTACCAGGAATACTCAACAAACTTATACCTCTGTAATTTGAGCACTCACTCTTATCCCCTTTGCCTTTGTACAATGGCACTATGCACGCATTCCGCCAATCCTCAGGCACCTCACCATGAGTCATACATACATTAAATAACCTTACCAACCAGTCAACAATACAGTCACCCCCTTTCTTAATAAATTCCACTGCGATACCATCCAAACCTGCTGCCTTGCCGGCTTTCATCTTCCGCAAAGCTTTCACTACCTCTTCTCTGTTTACCAAATCATTTTCCCTAACCCTCTCACTTTGCACACCACCTCGACCAAAACACCCTATATCTGCCACTCTGTCATCAGACACATTCAACAAACCTTCAAAATACTCATTCCATCTCCTTCTCACATCACCGCTACTTGTTATCACCTCCCCATTTACGCCCTTCACTGAAGTTCCCATTTGCTCCCTTGTCTTACGCACCCTATTTACCTCCTTCCAGAACATCTTTTTATTCTCCCTAAAATTTACTGATAGTCTCTCACCCCAACTCTCATTTGCCCTTTTTTTCACCTCTTGCACCTTTCTCTTGACCTCCTGTCTCTTTCTTTTGTATGGGATGTAAATTTGAATGGAGATAAATATGGAAGTGTTTTAGGTATCTGGGAGTGGACTTGGAGGAGAATGGAACCATGGAAGCGGAAGTGAGTCACAGGATGGGGGAGGGGGCAAAGGTTCTGGGAGCGATGAAGAATGCGTGGAAAGAGAGAACGTTATCTCGGGGAGCAAAAATGGGTGTTTGAAGGAATAGTAGTTCCAACAATGTTATATGGTTGCGAGGCATGGGCAATAGATACGGTAATACGGAGGAGAGTGGATGTATTGGAAATGAAATGCCTGAGTAAGTGATGAGAGGGTAAGAGATGTGTCGTAATAAAAAGCGTGTGGTTGAGAGAGCAGAAGAGGGTGTATTGAGGTGGTTTGGACATATGGAGAGAATGAGAAAAGATTGACTAAGAGGATATATGTTTCAGAGGTGAAAGGAACGAGAAGAGGGAAACCAAATTAAAGGTGGAAGGATGGAGTGAAAAAGATTTTGAGCGATCTGAGCATGAACATTGCAGGAGGGTGAAAGGCATGCTCGGAATGGAGTGAATTGAAACGATGTGGTATACTAGGTGTCGACGTTCCGTAAATGAACTGAATCAGGGTATATGAAGCGTCTAGGGTAAGCTATGGAAAGGTTTGTGGGGTCTGGATGTTGATAGGAAGCTGTGGTTTCGGTGCATTACACATGACAGCTAGAGCCTGAGTGTGAACGAATGTGGCCTTTTTTTCGTCTGTTTCCTGGCGCTACCTCGCTGACGCAGGGGGTGGCGGTGCTGTTTCCTGTGGGGCGGGTAGGCGCCGATAATGGATGAAAAGGTATGAATAGGTACATGTGTATTCATGCCTGTGTATGTGTATTTATGTGTATGTATGTATGTATGTATGTATGTATGTATGTATGTATGTATGTATGTATGTATGTATGTATGTGTGGTGGTGAATTGGGAAGTGGGGGGGATGGTCTTTGGACCACTTCTTGGCCTGAGGTTGGAAGCTTTTGTCTCTTCATACTCGAGTTGATAGTACATTGGCCTATCATGCGGTGGTCCCGGGTTCAAATCCTCTATTTCACTGACCACTACACCTACTTGTAATTACATATTTATAGTTTATGGGGAGGAAGTCTTACATTTGTGGAGTCACATTTTTTGAGTATTTTCTACCATCACAATTTCTTAATTACATTTATGCTGTCTGTATTTGCCATGTCCTCAGCTGTACTATTTCGTTCATCCACCTGTTTATACGATAAAAGTACTTCTTTACATATTTTTTGAAGTTTCTTTTTTGATTTCATGTTATGTCCTTTGGTTGCTGTATCCCTCCATCTCTGGAAGAACTGTTCACTGTCAGTGCCATCAATCTGTTTTAAAAGCTTACAGTTTGTGATCAAGTCATCCTTCATTCTTCTCTTGTCTAAGTGGGCAAATTTGAAGCCTCTAAGTCTTTGCATATAACTCAGCTCTTAATTCTGATGCTATCTTTGTTGCTCATCTTTGGACCCTCTCTGTTGGCTCTTCCTGCCTCTTCCGGTGCGGGAGCCAAACATGATAAGCATATTCTAGTTAAGGCCTTATTAAGAATAGGAATAGCTTCCTAAATATTTCCTTGTCCATATTCTTGAATCTTGTTCTGATATTTGCCAAAAGATAATTAGTTTCCTTAACTGTTCTCCAGATATAGGACTTTGGCGACGGGTTTAGGACAGTGTGAGCTCCTACGTTTTCCTCATACACAGAACCCTGAGGTATTTATCCAGCTAGATCATAATCATACTGAGGCTCTTTCACCCTGCCCCATCCACCCTACATTTATTCAGGCTAAGTTCATCAGCCAAGTGTCAGACCAACTTTGGAGTCTCTGTAGGTTCCCTTGTAAGGTGATGCAGTCCCCCTTGCTTTTCTTTACCCTCATGACCTTTTCATTGTCTGCAAACATATTCAGGTAGGCTCCATACCTTCAGCCAAGAAGATCGGTGGCCTCAGGATACTCCGCTGGTCACGTCCACCAATTTGGAGAAGGTTTCCCTGACATGCGTCCTTTGTTTCCAGCCACTGAGATAATGTTGAAACAGCGTTCCCCCTTATTCCTGCTTGGTGATCCAGCTTCTTAATCAGCCTCGTGTACGGCGCAGTGTCAAATGCTTTCTGCCAGTCGAAATACAAACAATTCACCCAGCCTTCTCTTTGGTCCAAGACAGAGCTCACTCTCGTAGAAATCTAAGAGGTTTGTTACACATTACCTCCTTCCCTTTGAAACCCTGCTGTCTCTCACTTTGGTCATTTCTGCTCTTTGTACATAGCACGTAATTTGGTTTATCAACAGAATGGAAACCTATTTCAAGTATCGCTCTGTCTTCAGCGAATATCACAAATATTAGTGCATGGAATGAAACACATTTGTCGCCGCTTGAATATAACTTTAGATCATTTTGCAGAGTGTCTATGGACGCAGTACACCAAGCTCAGTCAGCTCTCAAAGCCCGGGCCCCAGAGGATGACACGGAACTGAATATCATGGACTCTCTCATCACGACGCCAGGACTCAACACGTCAGACGTTGTAACCTTCCTGGTCGACCTCCTGTTGGCTGGTGTTGATACGGTAAAACACAACACATCTTTGATATTGTGCAGTAACGCTGAAGGCTTGTAAAATGTTACAGATACATCTACATGTAATTTCCTGAATAAGAAAATGTTATAAAGCGAAGCATTACTTACGAAATCATCCATACGCTCCTAGAATTTCAATTACCGCAGCACTTAAAACTGATAGTATTTTGTAAGCATAACTTGACCTGAATGTTTCAATATACTCAGAATTCTTTCTTCTTGCACATTCTTTGAAAAAAAAAAAGTATATCTAAGTGCATTGATCACCGTTGCATATAGCAATACAGACATCACAGTATAGTTAACCTTAAAGAACGACGCAATAAATGTAAACAAGCCATTTTAAGGCAAGTAAATGGCGCAACATAAGAATAAGTAGAGCTTGGATTACCTCTGCCGCCTGATGTTCATCCTCGCTAATATCAAGGAAATGTGATCCACGATCAACAAAGACAGTTGAGGGTCGCGACGTCGTTTAAGACTACAAGATGATGAACTGAAAGACGTTGAATATCTCCATTGTGTAGATCGCTGCTCTGTTTGATTCAAGTGGGATTATTATGTAAGCTGATACTGTCTCAATCAAAGTAGAAGAATAAGATAAGGCGAAAGTCTGATTAAAAAGTCGACTGATCTCCTCAAAGTGTGTTTGTCTGTGTAAGTGACCGATTCTTTCCTTGGGTCTTTGCCTGTGACTGCTGTTTATAATTACTATTTTGCGTATCATAAGGAGAAAATTTACTACTTGCAATTGCCCCATCTGTGAGCCTCGTGGATATGAACCATGGATCAATATGTGGAGCCTATTTGAAAATTTTGGCAGATTTATCAAGAAGGTGGATCAAAGTAGATTTGAAAGATTAAAAGATGGCGAGTTTTGCTATGAAGACCGTGTTCACCAGAGTGCCACTGGATGTAGCATCATAAACACAAGGGAAATAAGGTCACTGAACAAACAAGTCAATCTCAATACTAAATGACGCTGCGTTCCCAGCTTTGTGCACAAGAGATTTCACTTCACAAAACCTTGTTATGTTTCCACTTATATTACTGTCTTATAATACACATGGACGGTATAGTCTCATTCACTGATCCCACATCACTTCTAGCAAAGTCTTCTGTTCCTGCTCATGCCATCAAGTGTGCAGACATTTCACAAGTGTGTCATCTGTCTCACGTTCTCCATAGTCCAATAATTCTTGCGCATTTACTTTTATGTCTATTTCTTTCAGGAGGTCAGTGACTGCTTTGTCTGTACTGCACGCCACTGTCTCAGCGCTGATGAACCAGAGGCAAACAGTTTTTTAGGAAATATATTTTCTTTTGGAACATCTGATATTCAAGAGTTTCAGATTTACATGCATGATCGAGATATGATTTGTGTGTGTTACCTGCTCGAGACGTAGAATAGGAGATGAATGTACCTGGAGGAAAATCATCTTTGTGTCCACGCTGAGTCCACCTCGCCAGGGAAATCTGACACCCGTATCGCAAGGCTGAGTGAATGGAAAGGTAATATCAGGGGGATGCAAACAACAGAAGATCATGTGGCCCTTTCGAGGCTGTTTGAGATGGCAGATCAGAGGAACAGATCATAGTGTGGAGGGAGCAGAAAGGAAGTAGATAACTTATAATTCAACCGTGTAAGGTACACATGATAGTTGATGTTAAATCTTTACCATATACCTCGAGAATCGATCCCCGGACTACCAGGGAGACTAATCGTGGTGTGTTGCGTTACCTGGGTGTGGTACAGATGGTCCAGGATCGATTCTCGGAGTATGCTGATGAACAGCTAAGAATTTACAATCTATCTCTACGAGTCGTCGTTGTATTCCTTAAACGCTGAATGGAAGGATTTTCTGGAGAGTTTGTTTGTACCTAACGAAGATAGAAGTCTAAATATATTCATACGCCAGGGGTTCCACTTTACATATAGATTGTAATCTGTACTTTCAGTAGACTTCTGTGTCCGTGTTGTTTACAATGTACAACCTGGCCTGCCACCCCGACAAGCAGACCAAGATGCAGAGTGAGCTGGACCAGGTACTGGGGGACGGATGTCACCTCCTCACTGAGAAGCACCTGGCTAAACTCACCTACACCAAGGCCTGTGTGAGGGAGAGTCTCAGGTAAGGACATGTTCAAGGAATGGCTAATGAAAGTGTGTGTGAGACAGCCACAAGTTCGGTCGTCTAGTGAGCTAGTGAGGTAGTTCAGGAAGGGAGTGTCTGTGATGTCGCAAAGGTCTGGACTCATAGTCA
>NC_092289.1:11348542-11373542 GCF_036320965.1 Panulirus ornatus | reverse complement strand
CTTTGTCAATCTTTCCTCACTCATTACCTCCATGTGACCAAACTATTTCAAAACACCCCGTCTGCTCTCTCAAACATACTCCTTTTATTACCACACATCACTCTTACCCTTTCATTACTTACACTATCAAACCACCTCACACCACATATTATCCTCAAACATCTCAGTTCCAGGACGTCCACCCTCCTCCGCACAACTCTATCTATAGCCCATGCCTCGCAACCATATAACATTGTTGGAACCACTATTCCTTCAAACATACCCATTTTTGCTTTCCAAGATAAGGTTCTCAACTTCCGCACATTTCTCAACGCTCCCAGAATTTTCGCACCCTCCCCTACCCTATGATTCACTTCCGCTTCCATGGTTCCATCCGCTGCCAAATCCACTCCCAGTTTTTCTCCATTCAGACTTAACTCCAATTGACTTGTCCCTCAACCCTACTGTACCTAATAACCTTGCTCTTATTCACATTTACTCTCAGCTTTCTTCTTTCAAACACTTTACAAAACTCAGACACCAGCTTCTGCAGTTTCTCACCCGAATCAGCCGCCAGCGCTGTATCATCAGCGAACAACAACTAACTCACTTCCCAAGCTCTCTCATCCACAACAGACTGCTTACTTGCCCCTCTTTCCAAAACTCTTGCATTCACCTCACTAACAACCCCATCCATAAACAAATTAAACAACCATGGAGACATCACGCACCCCTGCCGCAAACCAACATTCACTGAGACCAATCACTTTCCTCTCTTCCTGCACGTACACATGCCTTACATCCTCGATAAAAACTTTTCACTGCTTCTAACAACTTGCCTCCCACACCATATTTTCTTAATACCTTCCAGAGAAAATCTCTATCAACTCTGTCATATACCTTCTCTGGATCCATAAATGCTGTATACAAATCCGTTTGCTTTTCTAAGTATTTCTCACATACATTTTTCAAAGCAAATACCTGATCCACACATCCTCTACCACTTCTGAAACCACACTGCACTTCTCAAATCTGATGCTCTATACATGCCTTCACCTTGTCAATCAATACCCTCCCATTTGATTTCCCAGGAATACTCAACAAACCTATACGTCTGTAACTTGAGCACTCACTCTTATCCCCTTTGCCTTTGTACAATGGCACTATGCAAGCATTCCGCCAGTCCTCAGGCACCTCACCATGAGTCATACATACATTAAGTAACCTTACCAACCAGTCAACAATACAGTCACCCCCTTTTTTGATAAATTCCACCGCAATACCATCCAAACCCTACTGCCTTGCCGGCTTTCATCTTCCGCAAAGCTTTTACTACCTCTTCTTTGTAAACTAAATCATTCTCCCTAAGCCTCTCATTTTGCACAACAACTCGACCAAAACACCCTATATCTGCCACTCTTTTATCAAACACATTCAACAAACCTTCAAAATACTCACTCCATCTCCTTCTCACATCACCACTACTTGTCATCACCTCCCCATTAGCCCCCTAAATTGATGTTCCCATTTGTTCCCTTGCCTTACGCATTTTATTAACTCCTTCCAAAACATCTTTTTTTTCTCCCTAAAATTTGATGATACTCTCTCACTCCAACTCTCATTTGCCCTCTTTTTCACCTATTGCACCTTTCTCTTGACCTCCTGAGTCTTCCTTGTATACATCTCCCAGTCATTTGCATTATTTCCCTGCAAAAATCGTCCAAATGCCTCTTTCTTCTCTTCCACTAATAATCTTACTTCTTCATCCCTCCACTCGCTATCCTTTTTATTCTGCCCACCTCCCACGCTTCTCATGCCACAAAAATCTTTTGCACAAGCCATCACTGCTTCTCTAAATACATCCCATTCCTCCCCCACTCCCCTTACGTCCTTTGTTCTCACCTTTTTCCATTCTGTACTCAGTCTCTCCTGGTACTTCCCCACACAAATGTTCTTCCCAAGCTCACTTACTCTCACCACTCTCTTCACCCCAACATTCTCTTTTCGTTTCTGAAAACCTCTACAAATCTTCACCTTCGACTCCAAAAGATAATGGACAGACATTCCTCTAGTTGCACCTCTCAGCACATCAACATCCAAAAGTCTCCCTTTCGCGTGCCTATCAATTACCACTTAATCCAATAAAGTTGTCTGGCCATAACTCCTACTTACATATCGTAATCGTATGTATATCTCTCTTTTTCAACCAGGTATTCCCAATCACCAGTCCTTTTTCAGCACATAAATCTACAAGCTCTTCACCATATCCATATACAACACTGAACACCCCATGTACACCAGTTATTCCCTCAACTGCCACATTACTCACCTTTGCATTGAAATTCCTCCATCACTATAACCCGGTCTCGTGCATCAAAACTACTAACACACTCACTCAGCTTCTCTGAAAACACTTGCCTCTCATGATCTTTCTTCTCATGCCCAGGTGCATATGCACCAATAATCACCCATCTCTTTCCCTTCACTTTCAGTCTTGTGAATATCAATCTAGAGTTTACTTTCTTACACTCTATCACATACTCCCACCACTCCTGTTTCAGGAGTAGTGCTACTCCTTCCCTTGCTCTTGTCCTCTCACTAACCCCTGACTTTACTCCCAAGACATTCCCAAGCCACTCTTCCCCTTTACCCTTGAGCTTCGTTTCACTTAGAGCCAAAACATCCAGGTTCCTTTCCTCAAACATACTACCTATCTCTCCTTTATTCTCATCTTGGTTACATTCACACACATTGAAACACCCCAATCCGAGCCTTCAAGTAGGATGAGCACTCCCCACGTGACTCCTTCTGTTTCCCTGTTTAGAAAGTTAAAATACAAGGAGGGGAGGGTTTCTAGCCCCCTGCTTTCGTCCCCTTTAGTCGTCTTCTACGACACGTGAAAATATATATATATATATATATATATATATATATATATATATATATATATATATATATATATATATATATATATATATATTTTATTCATTTGTTTTGTGCTGTCGCTGTCTCCCGCGTTAGGGAGGTAGCGCAAGGAAACAGACGAAAGAATGGCCCAACCCACCCACATACACATGTATGTTCATACACGTCCACACACGCAAATATACATACCTACACATCTCAACGCATAAAGTATATATACACACACAGACATATACATATATACACATGTACATAATTCATACTGTCTGCTTTCATTCATTCCCATCGCCACCTCGCCACACATGAAATAACAACCCCATCCCTCCTCATGTCTGTGAGGTAGCACTAGTAAATGACAACAAAAGGCCCCATTCGTTTACACTCAGTCTCTGGTTGTTATGTAATAATTCACCGAAACCACAGCTCCCTTTCCACATCCAGGCCCCAGACAACTTTCCATGGTTTACCCCAGACGCTTCACATGCCCTGGTTCAATCCATTGACAGCACGTCGACCCCGGTATACCACATCGTTCAAATTCACTCTATTTCTTGCACGCCTTTCACCCTCCTGCATGTACAGGCCCCGATCACTCAAAATCTTTTTCACTCCATCTTTCCACCTCCAATTTTGTCTCCCACTCCTCCTTGTTCCCTTCACCTCTGACACATATACCCTCTTTCTCAATCTTTCCTCACTCATTGTCTCCATGTGACCAAACTATTTCAAAACACCCTCTTCTGCTTTCTCAAATGCACTCCTTCTATTACCACACATCTCTCTTACCCTTTCATTACTTACTCGATCAATCCACCTCACACCACATATTGTCCTCAAACATCTCAGTTCCAGGACATCCAACCTCCTCCTCACAACTCTATCTATAGCCCACGCCTCGCAACCATATAACATTGTTGGAACCACTGTTTCTTCAAACATACCCACTTTCCAAGATAATGTTCTCGACTTCCGCACATTTTTCAACGCTCCTAGAACTTTAGCCCCCTCCCCCACCCTATGATTCACTTTCGCTTCCATGGTTCAATCCACTGCCAAATCCACTCCCAGTTTTTCTCCATTCAAACTTAACTCCCAATTGACTTGTCCCTCAACCCTACTCTACCTAATAACCTTGCTCTTATTCACATTTACTCTCAGCTTTCTTCTTTCAAACCCTTTACCGAACTCAGTCACCAGCTTCTGCAGTTTCTCACCCGAATCAGCCGCCAGCGCTGTATCATCAGCGAACAACAACTGACTCACTTCCCAAGCGCTCTCATCCACAACAGACTGCATACTTGCCCCTCTTTCCAAAACTCTTGCATTCACCTACCTAACAACCCCATCCATAAACAAATTAAACAACCATGGAGACATCACGCACCCCTTCCGCAAACCAACATTCACTGAGACCAATCACTTTCCTCTCTTCCTACACGTACACATGCCTTACATCCTCGATAAAAACTTTTCACTGCTTCTAACAACTTGCCTCCCACACCATTTTTTTTTAATACCTTCCAGAGAAAATGTCTATCAACTCTATCATATACCTTTTCCCGATCCATAAATACTGCATACAAATTCATTTGCTTTTCTAAGTATTTCTCACATACATTTTTCAAAGCAAACACCTGATCCACACATCCTCTACCACTTTTGAAACCACACTGCACTTCTCCAATCTGATGCTCTGTACATGCCTTCACCCTCTCAATCAATACCCTCCCATTTAATTTCCTAGGAATATTCAACAAACTTATACGTCTGTAATTTGAGCACTCACTCTTATCCCCTTTGACTTTGTACAATGGCACTATGCAAAGATTCCGCCAAACCTCAGGCACCCCACCATGAGTCATACATACATCAAATAACCTTACCAACCAGTCAACAATACAGTCACCTGCTTTTTTCATACTTTCCACTGCAATACCATCCTAACCCGCTGCATTACCGGCTTTCATCTTCCGCAAAGCTTTTACTACCTCTTCTTTGTTTACTAAATCATTCTCCCTAAACCTCTCACTTTGCATACCACCTCGACCAAAACACCCTATATCTGCCACTCTGTTATCAAACACATTCAACAAACCTTCAAAATACTCACTCCATCTCCTTCTCACATCACTACTACTTGTTATCACCTCCCCATTAGCCCCCTTCATTGATGTTCCCATTTGTTCCCTTGCCTTAAGCACTTTATTTACCTCCTTTCAAAACATCTTTTTATTCTCCCTAAAATTTGATGATACTCTCTCACTCCAACTCTCATTTGCCCTCTTTTTCACCTCTTGCACCTTTCTCTTGACCTCCTGAGTCTTCCTTTTTATACATCTCCCTTTCATTTGCATTATTTCCCTGCAAACATCGTCCAAATGCCTCTTTCTTCTCTTCCACTAATAATCTTACTTATTCATCCCTCCGCTCGCTATCATTTCTACTCTTCCCACCTCCCACGCTTCTCATGCCACAGTAATCTTTTGCAGAAGCCACCACTGCTTCTCTAAATACATCCCATTCCTCCCCCACACCCCTTACGCCCTTTGTTCTCACCTTTTTCCATTCTGTACTCAGTCTCTCCTGGTACCTCCTTACACAAATGTTCTTCCCAAGCTCACTTACTCTCACCACTCTCTTCACCCCAACATTCTCTTTTCGTTTCTGAAAACCTCTACAAATCTTCACCTTCGGCTCCAAAAGATAATGGACAGACATCCCTCTAGTTGCACCTCTCAGCACATCAACATCCAAGAGTCTCTCTTTCGCGTGCTTATCAATTAACACTCAATCCAATAACGCTCTCTGGCCATCTCTCCTACTTACATACGTATTCGCATGTATATCTCTCTTTTTTTAACCAGGTATTCCCAATCACCAGTCCTTTTTCAGCACGTAGATCTACAAGCTCTTCACCATATCCATTTACAACACTGAACACCCCATGTACACCAATTATTCCCTCAACTGCCACATTACTCACCTTTGCATTGAAATCCCCCATCACTATAACCCGGTCTCGTGCATCAAAACTACTAACACACTCACTCAGCTTCTCCGAAAACACTTGCCTCTCATGATCTTTCTACTCATACCCAGTGCATATGCACCAATAATCACCCATCTCTCTCCCTTCACTTTCAGTCTTGTGAATATCAATCTAGAGTTTACTTTCTTACACTCTATCACATACTCCCACCACTCTTGATTTAGGAGTAGTGCTACTCCTTCCCTTGCTCTTGTTCTCTCACTAACCCCTGACTTTACTCCCAAGACATTCCCAAGCCACTCTTCCCCTTTACCCTTGAGCTTCGTTTCACTTAGAGCCAAAACATCCAGGTTCCTTTCCTCATACATACTACCTATCTCTCCTTTATTCTCATTTTGGTTACATTCACACATATTGAAACACCCTAATATGAGACTTCGAAGAGGATGAGCACTCACCGCGTGACTCCTTCTGTTTCCCCGTTTAGAAAGTTAAACTACAAGGAGGGGAGGGTTTCTAGCCCCCTGCTCTCGTCCCCTTTAGTCGCCATCTTCGACACGTGAGGAATGCTTGGGAAGTATTCTTTCTCACCTATCCCCAGGCTAGGACGCCATTTGGTAAACATGTTTACCAAATGCCGTCCTAGCTTCGTCTCTTCGATGTATAACAACTGACTGTTATATTCCTCTCTTGTGTCTCCCCTGATGATGTGATTATTACACGAAAGTGCACTTGGGAACTTTTCGTGTTTCATTTTCCCCGTGGACTCATATGAATATCTTGATCACGCGCGAAATTGTGATCCTTTCCAATATATATATATATATATATATATATATATATATATATATATATATATATATATATATATATATATATATATATATATATATATATATATATATATATATTTTTTTTTTTTTTTTTTTTTTTTTTTTTTTTTATACTTTGTCGCTGTCTCCCGCGTTTGCGAGGTAGCGCAAGGAAACAGACGAAAGAAATGGCCCAACCCCCCCCCCCATACACATGTACATACACACGTCCACACACGCAAATATACATACCTACACAGCTTTCCATGGTTTACCCCAGACGCTTCACATGCCTTGCTTCAATCCACTGACAGCACGTCAACCCCTGTATACCACATGACTCCAATTCACTCTATTTCATGCCCTCCTTTCACCCTCCTGCATGTTCAGGCCCCGATCACACAAAATCTTTTTCACTCCATCTTTCCACCTCCAATTTGGTCTCCCTCTTCTCCTCGTTCCCTCCACCTCCGACACATATATCCTCTTGGTCAATCTCTCCTCACTCATTCTCTCCATGTGCCCAAACCATTTCAAAACACCCTCTTCTGCTCTCTCAACCACGCTCTTTTTATTTCCACACATCTCTCTTACCCTTACGTTACTTACTCGATCAAACCACCTCACACCACACATTGTCCTCAAACATCTCATTTCCAGCACATCCATCCTCCTGCGCACAACTCTATCCATAGCCCACGCCTCGCAACCATACAACATTGTTGGAACCACCATTCCCTCAAACATACCCATTTTTGCTTTCCGAGATAATGTTCTCGACTTCCACACATTTTTCAAGGCTCCCAAAATTTTCGCCCCCTCCCCCACCCTATGATCCACTTCCGCTTCCATGGTTCCATCCGCTGCCAGATCCACTCCCAGATATCTAAAACACTTCACTTCCTCCAGTTTTTCTCCATTCAAACTCACCTCCCAATTGACTTGACCCTCAACCCTACTGTACCTAATAACCTTGCTCTTATTCACATTTACTCTTAACTTTCTTCTTCCACACACTTTACCAAACTCAGTCACCATATATATATATATATATATATATATATATATATTTATATATATATGTATATATATATATACATATATATATATATTTATATTTATATATATATATATAAATTATATATATATATATATATATATATATATATATTTTATTTATTTATTTTGTTTTGTCGCTGTCTCCTGCGTTAGCGAGGTAGCGCAAGGAAACAGACGAGAGGATGGCCTAACCCACCCACATACAAATGTATATACATACACGTCCACACACGCAAATATACATACCTTGACATCTCAACGTATATATATATATATATATATATATATATATATATATATATATATATATATATATATATATATATATATATATATATATATATATATATATATATAGATATACACACAGACAAATACATATATACACATTTACATAATTCAGACTGTCTGCCTTGACTCATTCCCATCGCCACCTTGCCACACATGAAATAACAACCCCCTGCCCCCTCATGTGTGCGAGGTAGCGCTAGGAAAAGACAACAAAAGGCCCCATTCGTTCACACTCACTCTCTAGCTGTCATGCAATAATGCACCGAAACCACAGCTCCCTTTCCACATCCATGCCCCACACAACTTTCCATGGTTTACCCCAGACGCTTCACATGCCCTGGTTCAATCCATTGACAGCACGTCGACCCCGGTATACCATATCGATCCAATTCACTCTATTCCTTGCACGCCTTTCACCCTCTTGCATGTTCTGGCCCCGATCACTCAAAATCTTTTTCACTCCATCTTTCCACCTCCAATTTGGTCTCCCACTTCTCCTCGTTCCCTCCACCTCTGACACATATATCCTCTTTGTCAATCTTTTCTCACTCATTGTCTCCATGTGACCAAACTATTTCAAAACATCCTCTTCTGCTCTCTTAAACACACTCCTTTTATTACCACACATCTCTCTTACCCTTTCATTACTTACTCGATCAAACCACCTCCCACCACATATTGTCCTCAAACATCTCAGTTCCAGGACATCCACCCCCCTCCGCACAATTCTATCCATAGCCCACGCCTCGCAACCATATAACATTCTTGGAACCACTCTTCCTTCAAACATACCCATTTTTGCTTTCCAAGATAATGTTCTCGACTTCCACACATTCTTCAAGGCTCCCAGAATTTTTGCCCCCTCCCCCACCCTATGATTCACTTCCCCTTCCATGGTTCCATCCGCTGCCAAATCCACTCCCAGATATCTAAAACACTTCACTTTCTCCAGTTTTTCTCCATTCAAACTTACCTTGCAATTGACTTGACCCTCAACCCTACTGTACCTAAAAACCTTGCTCTTATTCACGTTTACTCTCAACTTTTTTCTTTCACTCACTTTACCAAACTCAGTCACCAGCTTCTGCAGTTTCTCACATAAATCAGCCACCAGCGCTGTATCATTACCGAACAACAACTGACTCAGTTCCTAAGCTCTCTCATCCAGAACAGACTGCATATTTGCACCTCTTACCAAAACTCTTGCATTTTCCTCTCTAACAACCCCATCTATAAACAAATTAAACAGCCATGGAGATATCACACACCACTGCCGGAAATGTACATTCACCGAGAACCAATCACTTTCCTCTCTTCCCACACGTACACATGCCTTACATCCTCGATAAAAACTTTTCACTGCTTCTAGCAACTTGCCTCCCACACCATATATTCTTAATACCTTCCACAGAGCATCTCTATCAGCTCTATCATATGCCTTCTCTAGGTCCAAAAATGCTACCTACAAATCCATTTGCTTTTCTAAGTATTTTTCACATACATTCCTCAAAGCAAACATCTGATCGACACATCCTCTACCACTTCTGAAACCACACTGCTCTTCCTCAGTCTGATGCTCTGTACAAGCATTCATCCTATCAATCAATACCCTCCCATATAATTTACCAGGAATACTAGACAAACTTATACCTCTGTAATTTGAGCACTAACCTTTGTCCTGTTTGCCTTTGTACAATGGCACTATGCAAGCATTCCGCCAATCCTCAGACACCTCACCATGAATCATACATACATTAAATAACCTTAGCAACCAGTCAAAAACACAATCACCCCCCTTTTTTTTTTTTTTTATAAATTCCACTGCAATACCATCCGAACCCGCTGCCTTGCCGGCTTGCATCTTCCGCAAAGCTTTTACTACCTCTTATCTGTTTACCAAATCATTTTCCCTAACCCTCTCACTTTGCACATCACCTTCGACCAAAACACCCTAAATATGTCACTCTATCATCAAACACATTCAACAAAACTTCAAAATACTCACTTCATCTCATTCTCACATCACCACTACTTGTTATCACCTCCACATTAGCCCCCCCTCACTGAAGTTCCCATTTGTTTCCTTGTCTTACGCACATTCTTTACCTCCTTCCAAACCATCATTTTATTCTGTCTAAAATTTAATGATACTCTCTCACCCCAAGTCTCATTTGCCCTCTTTGTTGAATGTGTTTGATGATAGAGTGGCAGATATATGGTGTTTTGCTTGAGGTGGTGTGCAAAGTGAGAGGGTTAGGGAAAATGATTTGGTAAACAGAGAATAGGTAGTAAAAGCTTTGCGGAAGATGAAAGCTGGCAAGGCAGCAGGTTTGGATGGTATTGCAGTGGAATTTATTAAAAACGGGTGTGACTGTTTTGTTGACTGGTTGGTAAGGTTATTTAATGTATGTATGATTCATGATTAGGTGCCTGAGGATTTGCGGAATGCTTGCATAGTGCCGTTGTACAAAGGCAAACGGGATAAGAGTGATTGTTCAAATTATAGAGGTATAAGTTTGTTGAGTTTTCCTGGTAAATTATAATGGAGGGTATTGATTAAGAGGGTGAAGGCATGTAGAGATCATCAGATTGTGGAAGAGCTTTGAAGAATGTATGTGAGAAATACTTAGAAAAGCAAATGGATTTGTATGTAGCATTTATGGATCTGGAGAAGGCATATGATAGAGTTGATAGAGATGCTCTGTGGAAGGTATTAAGGATATATGGTGTGGGAGGCAAGTTGTTAGAAGCAGTGAAAAGTTTTTATCGAGGATGTAAGGCATGTGTACGTGTAGGAAGTGAGGAAAGTGATTTGTTCTCAGTGAATGTAGGTTTGCGGCAGGGGTGTGTGATGTCTCCATGGTTGTTTAATTTGTTTATGGATGGGGTTGTTAGGGAGGTGAATGCAAGATTTTTGGAAAGTGTAAAGTGTTTTAGATATCTGGGAGTGGATTTGGCAGCGGATGGAACCATGGAAGAGGAAGTGAATCATAGGGTGTGGGAGGGGTCGAAAATTCTGGGAGCCTTGAAGAATGTGTGGATGTCGAGAACATTATCTCGGAAAGCAAAAATGGGTATCTTTGAAGGAATAGTGGTTCCAACAATGTTGTATGATTACGAGGCGTGGGCTATGGATAGAGTTGTGCGCAGGAGGATGGATGTGCTGGAAATGAGATGTTCGAGGACAATATGTGGTGTGAGGTGGTTTGATCAAGTAAACAATAATAGCGTAAGAGAGAAATGTGGTAATAAAAAGAGTGTGGTTGAGAGTGGTTCCAACAATGTTGTATGGTTGCGAGGCGTGGGCTATGGATAGAGTTGTGCGCAGGAGGATGGATGTGCTGGAAATGAGATGTTTGAGGACAGTGTGTGGTGTGAGGTGGTTTGATCGAGTGAGTAACGTAAGGGTAAGAGAGATGTGTGGAAATAAAAAGCGCGTGGTTGAGAGAGCAGAAGAGGGTGTTTTGAACAAGGGAACAAGGAGAAGAGGGAGACCAAATTGGAGGTGGAAAGATGGAGTGAAAAAGATTTTGTGTGATCGGGGCCTGAACATGCAGGAGGGTGAAAGGAGGGCAAGGAATAGAGTGAATTGGAGCGATGTGGTATACCGGGGTTGACGTGCTGTCAATGGATTGAAGCAGGGCATGTGAAGCGTCTGGGGTAAACCATGGAAAGCTGTGTAGGTATGTATATTTCCGTGTGTGGACGTATGTATATACATGTGTATGGGGGGGGGGGGGGTTGGGCCATTTCTTTCGTCTGTTTCCTTGCGCTACCTCGCAAACGCAGGAGACAGCGACAAAGTATAATAAAAAAAAAATAATATATATATATATATATATATATATATATATATATATATATATATATATATATATATATATATATATATATATATATATATATATATATATATATATATATATATATATATATATATTCCTATTAGTCCATGGAGAAAATGAAACACGAAAAGTTCCCAAGTGCACTTTCGTGTAATAATCACATCATCAGGAGAGACACAAGAGAGGAATATAACAGTCAGTTGATATACATCGAAGAGACGAAGCTAGGACGCCATTTGGTAAACATGTGATTGTCGAAAACATATGTCTAAAACAAACGTATGTTTTGGACAATCACATGTTTACCAAATGGCGTCCTACCTTCGTCTCTTCGATGTATATGAACTGACTGTTATATTCCTCTCTTGTGTCTCCCCTGATGATGTGATTATTACACGAAAGTGCACTTGGAAATTTTCGTGTTTCATTTTCTTCCTGGACTCATAGGAATATCTTGATGACGCGCAAAATTGTGATCCTTTCCAATATATATATATATATATATATATATATATATATATATATATATATATATATATATATATATATATATATATATATATATATATATAGGTATATATTTTTTTTTTTTTGCTTTGTCGCTGTCTCCCGCGTTTGCGAGGTAGCGCAAGGAAACAGACAAAAAAAATGGCCCAACCCACCCCCATACACATGTATATACATACGTCCACTTACGCAAATATACATACCTACACAGCTTTCCATGGTTTACCCCAGACGCTTCACATGCCCTGATTCAATCCAATGACAGCACGTCAACCCCGGTATACCACATCGATCCAATTCACTCTATTCCTTGCCCTCCTTTCACCCTCCTGCATGTTCAGGCCCCGATCACACAAAATCTTTTTCACTCCATCTTTCCACCTCCAATTTGGTCTCCCACTTCTCCTCGTTCCCTCCACCTCCGACACATATATCCTCTTGGTCAATCGTTTCTCACTCATTCTCTCTATGTGCCCAAACCATTTCAAAACACCCTCTTCTGCTCTCTCAACCACACTCTTTCTATTTCCTCACATCTCTCTTACCCTTACGTTACTTACTCGATCAAACCACCTCACACCACACATTGTCCTCAAACATCTCATTTCCAGCACATCCATCCTCCTGCGCACATCTCTATCCATAGCCCACGTCTCGCAACCATACAACATTTTTGGAACCACTATTCCTTCAAACATATCCATTTTTGCTTTCCGAGATAATGTTCTCGACTTCCACACATTCTTCAAGGCTCCCAGGATTTTCGCCCCCTCCCCCACCCTATGATCCACTTCCGCTTCCATGGTTCCATCCGCTGCCAGATCCACTCCCAGATATCTAAAACACTTCACTTCCTCCAGTTTTTCCCCATTCAAACTTACCTCCCAATTGATTTGACCCTCAATCCCACTGTACCTAATAACCTTGCTCTTATTCACATTTACTCTTAACTTTCTTCTTCCACACACTTTTCCAAACTCAGTCACAAGCTTCTGCAGTTTCTCACATGAATCAGCCACCAGCGCTGTATCATCAGCGAACAACAACTGACTCACTTCCCAAGCTCTCTCATCCCCAACAGACTTCATACTTGCCCCTCTTTCCAAAACTCTTGCATTCACCTCCCTAACAACCCCATCCATAAACAAATTAAACAACCATGGAGACATCACACACCCCTGCCGCAAACCTACATTCACTGAGAACCAATCACTTTCCTCTCTTCCTACACGTACACATGCCTTACATCCTCGATAAAAACTTTTCACTGCTTCTAACAACTTGCCTGCCCCACACCATATATTCTTAATACCTTCCACATAGCATCTCTATCAACTCTATCATATGCCTTCTCCAGATCCATAAATGCTACATACAAATCCATTTGCTTTTCTAAGTATTTCGCACATACATTCTTCAAAGCAAACACTTGATCCACACATCCTGTACCACTTCGTAAACCACACTGCTCTTCCCCAATCTGATGCTCTGTGCATGCCTTCACCCTCTCAATCAATACCCTCCCATATAATTTACCAGGAATAATCAACATACTTATACCTCTGTAATTTGAGCACTCACTCTTATCCCCTTTGCCTTTGTACAATGGCACTATGCACGCATTCCGCCAATCCTCAGGCACCTCACCATGAGTCATACATACATTAAATAACCTTACCAACCAGTCAATAATACAGTCACCCTCTTTTTTAATAAACTCCACTGCAATACCACCAAACCTGCTGCCTTGCCGGCTTTCATCTTCCGCAAAGCTTTTATTGCCTCTTCTCTGTTTACCAAATCATATTCCCTAACCCTCTCACTTTGCACACCACCTCGACCAAAACACCCTATATCTGCCACTCTATCATCAAACACATTCAAAAAACTTTCAAAATACTCACTCCATCTCCTCACATCGCAACTACTTGTTATCACCTCCCCATTTGCGCCCTTCACTGAAGTTCCCATTTGCTCCCTTGTCTTACGCACTTTATTTACCTACTTCCAGAACATCTTTTTATTCTCACTAGAATTTAATGATCTCTCACCCCAACTCTCATTTCTTTTTTTTTTTTTTTTTTTTGCTTTGTCGCTGTCTCCCGCGTTTGCGAGGTAGCGCAAGAAAACAGACGCAAGAAATGGCCCAACCCACCCCCATACACATGTATATAAATACGTCCACACACGCAAATATACATACCTACACAGCTTTCCATGGTTTACCCCAGACGCTTCACATGCCTTGATTCAATCCACTGACAGCACGTCAACCCCGGTATACCACATCGCTCCAATTCACTCTATTCCTTGCCCTCCTTTCACCCTCCTGCATGTTCAGGCCCCGATCACACAAAATCTTTTTCACTCCATCTTTCCACCTCCAATTTGGTCTCCCTCTTCTCCTCGTTCCCTCCACCTCCGACACATATATTCTCTTGGTCAATCTTCCCTCACTCATTTCTCCATGTGCCCTAACCATTTCAAAACATCCTCTTCTGCTCTCTCAACCACGCTCTTTTTATTTCCACACATCTCTCTTACTCTTACTTTACTTACTCGATCAAACCACCTCACACCACACATTGTCCTCAAACATCTCATTTCCAGCACATCCATCCTCCTGCGCACAACTCTATCCATAGCCCACGCCTCGCAACCATACAACATTTTTGGGGACCACTATTCCTTCAAACATACCCATTTTTGCTTTCCGAGATAATGTTCTCGACTTCCACACATTCTTCAAGGCTCCCAGAATTTTCGCCCCCTCCCCCACCCTATGATCAACTTCCGCTTCCATGGTTCCATCCGCTGCCAGATCCACTCCCAGATATCTAAAACACTTCACTTCCTCCAGTTTTTCTCCATTCAAACTCACCTCCCAATTGGCTTGACCCTCAACGCTACTGTACCTAATAACCTTGCTCTTATTCACATTTACTCTTAACTTTCTTCTTTCACACACTTTACCAAACTCAGTCACCAGCTTCTGCAGTTTCTCACATGAATCAGCCACCAGCGCTGTATCATCAGCGAAGAACAACTGGCTCACTTCCCAAGCTCTCTCATCCCCAACAGGCTTCATACTTGCCCCTCTTTCCAAAACTCTTGCATTTACCTCCCTAACAACCCCATCCATAAACAAATTAAACAACCATGGAGACATCACACTCCCCTGCCGCAAACCTACATTCACTGAGAACCAATCACTTTCCTCTCTTCCTACACGTACACATGCCTTGTATCCTCGATAAAAACTTTTCACTGCTTCTAACAACTTGCCTCCCACACCATATATTCTTAATACCTTCCACAGAGCATCTCTATCAACTCTATCATATGCCTTCTCCAGATCCATAAATGCTACATACAAATCCATTTGCTTTTCTAAGTATTTCTCACATACATTCTTCAAAGCAAACACCTGATCCACACATCCTCTACCACTTCTGAAACCACACTGCTCTTCCCCAATCTGATGCTCTGTACATGCCTTCACCCTCTCAATCCATATCCTCCCATATAATTTACCAGGAATACTCAACAAACTTATACCTCTGTATTTTGAGCACTCACTCTTATCCCCTTTGCCTTTGTACAATGGCACTATGCACGCATTCCACCAATCCTCAGGCACCTCACCATGAGTCATACATACATTAAATAACCTTACCAACCAGTCAACAATACAGTCAACCCCTTTTTTAATAAATTCCACTGCAATACCATCCAAACCTGCTGCCTTGCCGGCTTTCATCTTCCGCAAAGCTTTTACTACCTCTTCTCTGTTTACCAAATCATTTTCCCTAACCCTCTCACTTTGCACACCACCTCGACCAAAACACCCTATATCTGCCACTCTATCATCAAACACATTCAACAAACCTTCAAAATACTCACTCCATCTCCTTCTCACATCACCACTACTTGTTATCACCTCCCCATTTGCGCCCTTCACTGAAGTTCCCATTTGCTCCCTTGTCTTACGCACTTTATTTACCTCCTTCCAGAACATCTTTTTATTCTCCCTAAAATTTAATGATACTCTCTCACCCCAACTCTCATTTGCCCTTTTTTTCACCTCTTGCACCTTTCTCTTGACCTCCTGTCTCTTTCTTTTATACATCTCCCACTCAATCTCATTTTTTCCCTGCAAAAATCGTCCAAATGCCTCTCTCTTCTCTTTCACTAATACTCTTACTTCTTTATCCCACCACTCACTACCCTTTCTAATCAACCCACCTCCCACTCTTCTCATGCCACAAGCATCTTTTGCGCAATCCATCACTGATTCCCTAAATACATCCCATTCCTCCCCCACTCCCCTTACTTCCATTGTTCTGCAATATATATATATATATATATATATATATATATATATATATATATATATATATATATATATATATATATATATATATATGTATGTATATATATATATATATATATATATATATATATATATATATATATATATATATATATATATATGTATATATATATTTTTTTTTTTTTTTTTTTTTTTTATACTTTGTCGCTGTCTCCCGCGTTTGCGAGGTAGCGCAAGGAAACAGACGAAAGAAATGGCCCAACCCCCCCCCATACACATGTATATACATACGTCCACACACGCAAATATACATACCTACACAGCTTTCCATGGTTTACCCTAGACGCTTCACATGCCTTGATTCAATCCACTGACAGCACGTCAGCCCCGGTATACCACATCGCTCCAATTCACTCTATTCCTTGCCCTCCTTTCACCCTCCTGCATGTTCAGGCCCCGATCACACAAAATCTTTTTCACTCCATCTTTCCACCTCCAATTTGGTCTCCCTCTTCTACTTGTTCCCTCCACCTCCGACACATATATCCTCTTGGTCAATCTTTCCTCACTCATCCTCTCCATGTGCCCAAACCACTTCAAAACACCCTCTTCTGCTCTCTCAACCACGCTCTTTTTATTTCCACACATCTCTCTTACCCTTACGTTACTCACTCGATCAAACCACCTCACACCACACATTGTCCTCAAACATCTCATTTCCAGCACATCCATCCTCCTGCGCACAACTCTATCCATAGCCCACGCCTCGCAACCATACAACATTGTTGGAACCACTATTCCCTCAAACATACCCATATTTGCTTTCCAAGATAATGTTCTCGACTTCCACATATATATATATATATATATATATATATATATATATATATATATATATATATATATATATATATATATATATATATATATAATCTTTAGGGATAGGGGAGAATGAATATCACCCACGTATTGCCTTCCCGTCGCACGTGACTAAAAGGGATGGGAGCGGGGAGGTGGAAATCCTCCCTTCTCGGTTTTAATTTTCCAAAAGGAGGAACATAGAATGGGGCTAAGTGAAGATATTCCCTCAAAAGCTCAGTCCCCTGTTCTTAACGCTACCTCGCAGACGCTTCACATGCCCTGGATCAGTCCATTGACAGCACGTCAATTTCTATATACCACATCGTTCCAAGTCACTCCATTCCGTGCACGCCGTTCTCCCCATTGCATGGACAGGCCCCGGTCTCTCAAGATCTTTTTCACTTCATCCTTCCATCTCTAATTGAGTTTCCAACATCTTCCGTCACTCATTCTCTCCATATTTCCAAACCATTTCATCACACCCTCTTCTGCTCTCTCAACACATCCTTTTTATTACCATACATCTCTCTTACCCTTTTATTGCTTACTCGATCAAACCACCTCATACCACATATTGTTCTCACAGATTTCATTTCCAACACACCCACCCTCCTCCACATATTCTCATCTATAGCCTATGCCTTGCATCCACGTAACTTAACCTTCAAACTTACCCAGTTATGCCCTCCCACTTAACGACTTCTCTTTCCACACATTCCTCATTGCTCTAAGAACCTTCGCTCCCTCACCCATCATATAACTCACTTCTGCTTCCACGTATTCACTTGTCGCCTTATCCTCTCCCAGGTATCTAAAATACTTCCATTCCTCCATTTTTTCTCCATTCAAACTCACACACCAACTAACCTGTCCCACTGTCTTGCTAAACCTAATAACTTTGCTTTTGCTCTTATTTACTCTTAACTTTTTCCTTTCACGCACTCTTCCAAGCTTAGTCACCAGCTTTTGCAGTTTCTCACTGCAATCTTCCACCAAAGCTGTGTCATCAGCAAGCAACAACTGATTCACTTTACAGGCCTCCTCATCCCTTACAAACTGCATACTCGCCCGTCTGTCCAAGACTCTCCCTCAGCTACACCATCCATAAACATAAACAAATTAAACAACAGTGGTGATACCAAACACCTCTGTTGCAGACGTACCTTCGCTTGGAGCTTCTTATTGCATCTCTCTCTCTCTCTCTCTCTCTCTCTCTCTCTCTCTCTCTCTCTCTCTCTCTCTCTCTCTCTCTCTCTCTCTCTCTCTCTCTCTCTCTCTCTCTCTCTCTCTCTCTCTCTCTCTCTCTCTCTCTCCTTGATAAAATCTCACTGCTACTGGCAGCTTTCTTCCCTCGCCATATACTCTTAAGACCTTCCACAAAGCATCTCTATCAACCCTATCATATGCCTTCATACATACAAATCCATCTGTTTTTCTAAGTATTTCTCACACGCATTCTTTAGGGCAAACACCTGATCCACACATCCTTTGTCACTTCTGAAATCACACTGTTCCTCCCCAGTGTGTTGCTTTGTATATATCTGTTTTGAAGTATGTACATAAAATATACTTAGAGAAACAGAGGGATTTTTGTATGGAATTTGTGGATCCGGAAAAAGCATAAGAGGGTTGATAGAAATGCTTTGTGAGAGGTGTTACGAATATATGGAGTAGGTGAAAAGCTATTAGATGCAGTGACAAGTTTTTATCAGGAGCAAGCGTGTTTACGAGTGGGTAGAGAGGAGGATGAGTGGCTACAGATGAAGAATGGTCTCAGGCAAGGGCGTGTGACGTCACCATGGGTATTTGATTTCTTTATGGAAGTGGTGATGTGGAAGGTAACTGCAAGGATCTTGGAGGGAGGCTTAAGTGTGCAGTCAGTAGGGAGTGATGGATTCTTGGAAGTGAGTCAGCTGCTGTTTGCTGATGTCACAGCCTTGGTGATTATTTCGAAGTTGGTGTCTCATTCAGTTTGTGTGTGTGTGTGTATGTGTGTGTGTGTGTGTGTGTGTGTGTGTGTGTGTGTGTGTGTGTGTGTGTGTGTGTGTGTGTGTGTGAGTGAGTGTGTGTGTATGTATGTGTGTGTGTGAGTGTGTATGTGTGTGTGTGTGTGTGTGTGTGTGTGTGTGTGTGTGTGTGTAGGTAGCTTTCTCAGTCAAATTTTCACAGAATAGTACATTATGTATTGAAATATCCTCCAGTAACATTTATTTTTCGTGAAGACTCCACATTATTTTTAAACATTTGCTAACACACACACACACACACACACACACACACACAACAGCCAGGATCGAACCCGGGACCCCTGTGCACCTTGTTCGTATTCATATACCTCTGCGTTGTACAGTTAGGTTCGGTAAAATGCTATCTGATGGGTGTGTGAGCCTGATGGGAAATGACTGGTGTAGACACCGTTGTTCACCTACGTGAGACGAAGGGTATTCGAATACATAGTATTCGAATAGTCATTTACCTTTTAGGGGCGATCATGCCTAGCGGTAGCGCTCCTGCCTGTTGCACAGGGGTCCCGGGTTCGATCCTGGCTGTTGGAGGTTTGTATGTTCAATGAAGGTGCGCGTTCATATGCACTTTGTTCGGATATATATATATATATATATATATATATATATATATATATATATATATATATATATATATATATATATATATATATATATATATATATATATATATTTTTTTTTTATACTTTGTCGCTGTCTCCCGCGTTTGCGAGGTAGCGCAAGGAAACAGACGAAAGAAATGGACCAACCCACCCCCATACACATGTATATACATACGTCCACACACGCAAATATACATACCTACACAGCTTTCCATGGTTTACCCCAGACGCTTCACATGCCTTGATTCAATCCACTGACAGCACGTCAGCCCCGGTATACCACATCGCTCCAATTCACTCTGTTCCTTGCCCTCCTTTCACCCTCCTGCATGTTCAGGCCCCGATCACACAAAATCTTTTTCACTCCATCTTTCCACCTCCAATTTGGTCTCCCTCTTCTCCTTGTTCCCTCCACCTCCGACACATATATCCTCTTGGTCAATCTTTCCTCACTCATCCTCTCCATGTGCCCAAACCACTTCAAAACACCCTCTTCTGCTCTCTCAACCACGCTCTTTTTATTTCCACACATCTCTCTTACCCTTACGTTACTCACTCGATCAAACCACCTCACACCACACATTGTCCTCAAACATCTCATTTCCAGCACATCCATCCTCCTGCGCACAACTCTATCCATAGCCCACGCCTCGCAACCATACAACATTGTTGGAACCACTATTTCTTCAAATATACCCATTTTTGCTTTCCGAGATAATGTTCTCGACTTCCACACATTCTTCAAGGCCCCCAGAATTTTCGCCCCCTCCCCCATCCTATGATCCACTTCCGCTTCCATGGTTCCATCCGCTGCCAGATCCACTCCCAGATATCTAAAACACTTCACTTCTTCCAGTTTTTCTCCATTCAAACTCACCTTCCAATTGACTTGACCCTCAACCCTACTGTACCTAATAACCTTGCTCTTATTCACATTTACTCTTAACTTTCTTCTTCCACACACTTTACCAAACTCAGTCACCAGCTTCTGCAGTTTCTCACATGAATCAGCCACCAGCGCTGTGTCATCAGCGAACAACAACTGACTCACTTCCCAAGCTCTCTCATCCCCAACAGACTTCATACTTGCCCCTCTTTCCAAAACTCTTGCATTTACCTCCCTAACAACCCCATCCATAAACAAATTAAACAACCATGGAGACATCACACACCCCTGCCGCAAACCTACATTCACTGAGAACCAATCACTTTCCTCTCTTCCTACACGTACACATGCCTTACATCCTCGATAAAAACTTTTCACTGCTTCTAACAACTTGCCTCCCACACCATATATTCTTAATACCTTCCACAGAGCATCTCTATCAACTCTATCATATGCCTTCTCCAGATCCATAAATGCTACATACAAATCCATTTGCTTTTCTAAGTATTTCTCACATACATTCTTCAAAGCAAACACCTGATCCACACATCCTCTACCACTTCTGAAACCACACTGCTCTTCCCCAATCTGATGCTCTGTACATGCCTTCACCCTCTCAATCAATACCCTCCCATATAATTTACCAGGAATACTCAACAAACTTATACCTCTGTAATTTGAGCACTCACTCTTATCCCCTTTGCCTTTGTACAATGGCACTATGCACGCATTCCGCCAATCCTCAGGCACCTCACCATGAGTCATACATACATTAAATAACCTTACCAACCAGTCAACAATACAGTCACCCCCTTTTTTAATAAATTCCACTGCAATACCATCCAAACCTGCTGCCTTGCCGGCTTTCATCTTCCGCAAAGCTTTCACTACCTCTTCTCTGTTTACCAAATCATTTTCCCTAACCCTCTCACTTTGCACACCACCTCGACCAAAACACCCTATATCTGCCACTCTATCATCAAACACATTCAACAAACCTTCGAAATACTCACTCCATCTCCTTCTCACATCACCCGCATGTGTGTTGGCAGGAGGCTTGCAGAACAGGAGATATATATATATATATATATATATATATATATATATATATATATATATATATATATATATATATATATATATATATATATATATATATATATATATATATATATATATATATATATATATATATATATATTTGATTTGAAATGCCTTCCCTTAAATGTGTGAAAACTAGGGCAACGAAATTCAGCATCTCACACATGTACCTATTACTTACGATGTGAACGTTGCTCTATCTGTCCTGGCCACTTATTGACTGCCTGTGTGTAATATACTAACCTGAGTAATATATTATCTTCTAGACTATTGTTAACGTCAGCATGAGCCAGTCAGGGAAGAATGAAGAGTATTTTCCACGGGCGGAGGAGTTCCTGCCAGAGCGGTGGCTGCGGGATGATCCTAGGAGACCGACCAACCCCTACGCTTCCGTTCCCTTCTCCATGGGCACCCGCATGTGTGTTGGCAGGAGGCTTGCAGAACAGGAGATATATACTCTCCTTGCTCGGGTATGTGTCAGGACTTACCTTTTTTTCTTTAAGTACCTCTCTCCATTGGAGACAGAACGTAATACTATTGTTGGTCAAATTTCACACACTTTCTTAATCTCAGATACAAACTAATGCAATTTCTCACTCGATTTTGCCGCTAACGCTGTGTCATGAGCAAACAAGAACTGAATCACTTCCCAGGTATCCCCATTCTCCAGCGATTGCATACCTGCCACTCCCTCCAAGACCCTTCTATTTGTCTCCGTTACCACTTTGTATAGAGATTTATTAAACAGCTACGGTGAAATCATACACCCTTGCCGTAGGAACAACTCACCTTCCATTCTTCTTACTCGCAAACTCACTGTATTCTCTAGATGAAAACTTCTCACCATATCTAATAGCTTTCCTCCCACACCTTATATTTGTAGCACCTTCCAAAGGACATATCTATCAATCTTATCGTATGCATTCCTCAGATCCATAATAACTACATACAAATCCTTATGTTTCTCTAAGTATTTCTCAGTCACATTTTAAAGCAAACTTCTGATCCACCCTTCCTCCACCACTCCTGAAACCATACAGTTCCTCCCCAGTCTGATGTTCTGTACATACCATCTCTCAATCATCGCTCTTTCATATAGCTTGCCTTTGTAATTCGAACATTCACTTTTGTCCTCCTTTATACAGTGGAACTATACGTGCAATCTGACAAACCTCAGGCACCACACCACGATCCATACTTGCATTTAAAATCCTAAGTAACCATTTAACAACAGTCATCCCCTTTACCCTTTTCTTAAGAGATCCACCTACAATACCATCGACTCCAGTCGCCTTTCATATTACGCAAGGCTTTCACCACTTCCTCTATATCAGCACACCACTCTCAATGACTCTATCACTTGCATACCTCCCCAACCCAACACCCTAAATATGCCACGATCAAACTCATTCAACAATCGTAGTACTCACCTCATCTCTTCACCTCATCAATACCTGTTACCACCTCTCCATTTTCCTCCATTAGTTCTGTTGTTTTTCTCACACTATTAACCTCCTTAAGAAACATTTCCTTATTTTTCTGAAAATTTGCTGATACTCGCTCACCATTACCCTCATTTCGCCTCTTTTTCAACCCCTGCACCTTCCTCTTGACCCCCTGCCACTTCTTGTACATCTCTCGATAATTCACATTCGTTTCCCGTAGGTAACGCTTAAATACCCCTCATTATTCTTTCATTAGCAACTTAATATCATGTCACCCTTTCTCACCAGCGCACCTCCTACTTTCCGCATGCTACACACTTCTCTCGCACATGCCAACACTGCTTCCTTAGATACATCCCGCCTCTCAAACACTCTCCTTAGCTTCGTTTACCCTTACCTTTTGCCGTTCTACGCGCAGTCTCCTTTGGTATTTAGTTACACAAACTTCAGTTCCAGGCTCACTTACTTTTACCACCTTCTCCTCATCCATTGATACCCTCTTTTCCAAAAGCCTCTGCAAATCCTCACCCTTGTCTTACCAGGTAATGATCAGACATCCCACCAGCTGCCCCTGTCAGTATAGTCACATCTGACAGTCTTTCTTATGCACGCATGTTAGTTGAACGTGATCCGTTGGTGCCTGCTTACCATCTTTCCTGCTCTACTTATTCTTATGTATGTACCTCTTTTTAAACCAGTTATTCTCAATGATCAGTCCTTTTCCAAAACCCAACTCTGTAAGCCTTTCACCACTTCCATTTACATCACTGAATAACGCCAAGACCTCTATCATACTATTAACTGCCATATTACCCACTTTCGCATTCAAATCGCCCATCACTAATAGTCGGTCTTTTGCATCAAAGCTGCTCTCTCTCTCAAACACACACACACACACACACACACACACACACACACACATACACACACACACACACACACACACACACACACACACACACACACACACACACACACACACACACACACACACACACATCTCCTAAAACACTTGTCTCTCTTCCTCACACTTCTCAGGGCCAGATGGATAAGCACTCATGATTACCCACCCCTAGTAATTCACTTGTTTTTAACCGCTGAGCTCTTTTTTCACTTAGAGTCTGAACATCTAAGTTCTTTTCCTTAAACATACTACCCATCTCTCCTCTCTTCTCCTCTGAGTTATATCGACACACATTTAGACAATCTAGCCTGAGCTTTTGAGGAGGATGAGCGCTTTCCATGTGGCTCATTCTTTTGTTATTACTTTTAAAAGTGGAAATAAAAGGTGAGGAGGGTTTCCAGGTTCCCTTTCCAGCCTCTCTTAGTCGCCTTCTACGG
>NC_092289.1:11338052-11348442 GCF_036320965.1 Panulirus ornatus | reverse complement strand
GCGTTTGGTAAATGGTTAAGTTTGAAATAACAATTAGTGTCCAGAATACTTGACATTAATCTTCCAGTGGACATATTTCTTTCTTTTTCCTTTCCCACATGCTCGCCGTTTTCCGCGTTATTGAAGTAGCGCCAAGAACAGACGAAGAAAAAGGTCACATTCGCTCACATCCATTCTCTAGCTGTTATGTGTAATGCACCGAAACCACAGCTCCCTATCCACATCCAGGGCCTACACACCTTTCCATAGTTCACCCGAGACCTTTCACATACCCTGGTTCATATATATATATATATATATATATATATATATATATATATATATATATATATATATATATATATATATATATATATATATATATATATATATATATATATCCACACATCTCTCTTACCCTTACGTTACTTACTCGATCAAACCACCTCACACCACACATTGTCCTCAAACATCTCATTTCCAGCACATCCATCCTCCTGCGCACAACTCTATCCATAGCCCACGCCTCGCAACCATACAACATTGTTGGAACCACTATTCCCTCAAACATACCCATTTTTGCTTTCCGAGATAATGTTCTCGATTTCCACACATTCTTCAAGGCTCCCAGAATTTTCGCCCCCTCCCCCACCCTATGATCCACTTCCGCTTCCATGGTTCCATCCGCTGCCAGATCCACTCCCAGATATCTAAAACACTTCACTTCCTCCAGTTTTTCTCCATTACAAACTCACCTCCCAATTGACTTGACCCTCAATCCTACTGTACCTAATAACCTTGCTCTTATTCACATTTACTCTTAACTTTCTTCTGACACACACTTTACCAAACTCAGTCACCAGCTTCTGCAGTTTCTCACATGGATCAGCCACCAGCGCTGTATCATCAGCGAACAACAACTGACTCACTTCCCAAGCTCTCTCATCCCCAACAGACTTCATACTTGCCCCTCTTTCCAAAACTCTTGCATTCACCTCCCTAACAACCCCATCCATAAACAAATTAAACAACCATAGAGACATCACACACCCCTGCCGCAAACCTACATTCACTGAGAACCAATCACTTTCCTCTCTTCCTACACGTACACATGCCTTACATCCTCGATAAAAACTTTTCACTGCTTCTAACAACTTTCCTCCCACATCATATATTCTTAATACCTTCCACAGAGCATCTCTATCAACTCTATCATATGCCTTCTCCAGATCCATAAATGCTACATACAAATCCATTTGCTTTTCTAAGTATTTCTCACATACATTCTTCAAAGCAAACACCTGATCCACACATCCTCTACCACTTCTGAAACCACACTGCTCTTCCCCAATCTGATGCTCTGTACATGCCTTCACCCTCTCAATCAATACCCTCCCATATAATTTACCAGGAATACTCAACAAACTTATACCTCTGTAATTTGAGCACTCACTCTTATACCCTTTGCCTTTGTACAATGGCACTATGCACGCATTCCGCCAATCCTCAGGCACCTCACCATGAGTCATACATACATTAAATAACCTTACCAATCAGTCAACAATACAGTCACCCCCTTTTTTAATAAATTCCACTGCAATACCATCCAAACCTGCTGCCTTGCCGGCTTTCATCTTCCGCAAAGCTTTTACTACCTCTTCTCTGTTTACCAAATCATTTTCCCTAACCCTCTCACTTTGCACACCACCTCGACCAAAACACCCTATATCTGCCACTCTATCATCAAACACATTCAACAAACCTTCAAAATACTCACTCCATCTCCTTCTCACATCACCACTACTTGTTATCACCTCCCCATTTGCGCCCTTCACTGAAGTTCCCATTTGCTCCCTTGTCTTACGCACTTTATTTACCTCCTTCCAGAACATCTTTTTATTCTCCCTAAAATTTAATGACACTCTCTCACCCCAACTCTCATTTGCCCTTTTTTTCACCTCTTGCACCTTTCTCTTGACCTCCTGTCTCTTTCTTTTATACATCTCCCACTCAATTGCATTTTTTCCCTGCAAAAATCGTCCAAATGCCTCTCTCTTCTCTTTCACTAATACTCTTACTTCTTCATCCCACCACTCACTACCCTTTCTAATCAACCCACCTCCCACGTTTCTCATGCCACAAGCATCTTTTGCGCAATCCATCACTGATTCCCTAAATACATCCCATTCCTCCCCCACTCCCCTTACTTCCATTGTTCTCACCTTTTTCCATTCTGTACTCAGTCTCTCCTGGTACTTCCTCACACAAGTCTCCTTCCCAAGCTCACTTACTCTCACCACCCTCTTCACCCCAACATTCACTCTTCTTTTCTGAAAACCCATACAAATCTTCCCCTTAGCCTCCACAAGATAATGATCAGACATCCCTCCAGTTGCACCTCTCAGCACATTAACATCCAAAAGTCTCTCTTTCGCGCGCCTGTCAATTAACACGTAATCCAATAACGCTCTCTGGCCATCTCTCCTACTTACATAAGTATACTTATGTATATCTCACTTTTTAAACCAGGTATTCCCAATCATCAGTCCTTTTTCAGCACATAAATCTACAAGCTCTTCACCATTTCCATAAATATATATATATATATATATATATATATATATATATATATATATATATATATATATATATATATATATATATATATATGGAGGAGCTCACAACAGTAACATGTCTGACTGTCCAGTCACCATCTGGACTTCATCCAGTAATGCGGGGTCAAGTTCGCGCAATCTCCTCGCCACCGTTACCTCCTCCCACGTGAGATCCCTTGCCCTCAAGTCGTAGACTGGGACCATGATCACATCCTTCGCCAAACTTGATCAGAGATGAAGTAAAAACTTGAAGCAAATGTAAAGAAGTGTAAGAAGACTAACGACCAACAATCAAAAATGGTAGTTCATTCTGACGAAATACTCACCGATCAAAATGGACAATAAGGGAATTGACCGAAAGTTTATCAAACTACGGAATTAATCCAGTAACATAACACATGGCATTTCCACACTAGACATTGACTCAACAACCAGACATAAGGACATGACATGGAAGTGGTGGTAGACGACAAAGGTATGATGGTCGCTGGCAAATTGTGTCTACACCTAACGACTGACTTCCTTCCAGATGATGTCAGTTGATGTCAGTTAGACCAACATTTCAGTGACATCAGTTCCATATCATTAAGCCTCATTAGCTCAGATATGTGCTCATTTG
This sequence comes from Panulirus ornatus, assembly GCF_036320965.1. NCBI lineage: Eukaryota > Metazoa > Arthropoda > Malacostraca > Decapoda > Palinuridae > Panulirus > Panulirus ornatus. The sequence continues at coordinate 11,345,229 of NC_092289.1, read as the reverse complement.
AATTTCATAATGACAGTGTTCATTCCCTCCTCCTACACTTCAGATTTCAGCAATTGCCTCATGTATAATTTCTAAATTTCCACTTTCTTATAGAATTACCATGGCAGTATACCTATGTATGACATGGTGTTCCCTCATAGCGTTTTCTTGCCGTATGTTGAGCCGGAGGGAGTGGTGGTGGGAAGGTCTGCTTTTATATCCAGACTCAGAAGCGTATAAGAAATGTAGATGATAGTGTTTACCAACAGCTAACTTTGTGATGGGACATCTGTTTACCTGTTATCTACCCCATCATGTACACCCCCCCCCCCCCCAAGCACAGTCAGGGTCAACATTACCATCAATTATCAATACACATATTGATCTCTACGTCTGTGTCTTCGGGTCAACACTACCCCCAGCCACCACATAGGAAAGTAAGAGGATCATCTAAGTTTCAGTTTATAACAGTTGATACAAAAAGCTTTATATTGTAGTTACTTTGTATGAGTTTATGTAGTTATTATGGAGACCCTTAGCTTTTGCCTGTAGTTAATATACTAAGACATTTATTATGATCATTATCATTATCATCATTATTATCATTATATCATGTTAAGACAATGGTATAAAGTCAGCTCAAGCTGCTAATATGTCTTTGAAGCTTAAGCTTAATAGAAGCTGAGTGATTGTAATGTGTGTCTCCTGCAGACGCTGGAACTGAACCACCTTCTGTCTGTGTCTGGTTGCTCGTCTGCCTCCACCTCCACCTCCACCTCCACCTCCACCTCCACCTCCACCTCCACCAGCGCCTGCTGACGCCACGTCAGGAGGGCCCACGCCCTCACACACACACACGTCGCCCCTCCTCTACCACAATGGTTTCTCCACAGCCAAACGATAGATAACAAGACCTGTTACAAGCAGTTTGTTAAGGTGAGGAAGAGAGACACACACACACAAACCAGGCAGGCCACCCGGCCATGATGTGAGGGAGAGAAGAGGACCAGTTTCTTGACTTACGTGGCTAATTAACGTGGAGGTGGGGGAACAGCTTGGCTGTGTGGGGGGACTGTGGGGGGGGGGGGACTCCACAGCAGCCCCCACGACTGGCCAGCCACTCCACATTAATGACCCACGTCTGAGGTGGCCAACTTGATGATAAAGGATGGTTCATAAACTTGTTAAATGAACCTACTGAAGAAGGAGGAGGAGGAGAAGACTGCTCCTAGATCGGGTCTTCCTCAATAATGGGTCATTATCCTCCTAAGATGGAACCCAGCCACAAGATAAGCGACACACGCACCACAACACACACAACAGCTTCACTGGAAACTCTTCCCTCCATGTTATAGAAAACGTTAAGACAGTAGCCAAGTTTGTATTTAGTTAACTTCAGTAAATTATGGTTTAACTCATGTAAGGTTAAGTGGGTCTGGGTCTGACTCATGTAAGGTTAAGTGGGTCTGGGTCTGACTCATGTAAGGTTAAGTGGGTCTGGGTCTGACTCATGTAAGGTTAAATGGGTCTGGGTCTGACTCATGTAAGGTTAAGTGGGTCTGGGTCTGACTCATGTAAGGTTAAGTGGGTCTGGGTCTGACTCATGTAAGGTTAAGTGGGTCTGGGTCTGACTCATGTAAGGTTAAATGGGTCTGGGTCTGACTCATGTAAGGTTAAGTGGGTCTTGGTCTGACTCATGTAAGGTTAAGTGGGTCTGGGTCTGACTCATGTAAGGTTAAGTGGGTCTGGGTCTGACTCATGTAAGGTTAAGTGGGTCTGGGTTTGAGATGGGGACCCACTGGATTATATATGTATATTGACAACCCCAAGTTGTACCCACAACAGACGTTGTGATTTGCAAATGGTCAAGACGAGGTATGTTAGGCTGGTTGTATGGTTGGCTGGTTGAATGGTTGGCTGGTTGAATGGTTGAATGGTTGAATGGTTGGAGAAACAATTGAATTAATTAAACGTCAGATAATGGTTTACATGGATACCTGACCTGGTTGTGGGTGTACATATGATAACAAGGAGAGTGGAGCGAGAAATTTAAATCAGAAAAAAAAAAAAAAGGAATTTCAGTTTTGATAAAAATCTTTCACATTCTTTAACGACATCACAAGCAATTAACAAGGAGACTCATGGTTCATTGTTGATAACATGTTAGCAATTAACAAGGAGGCTCATGGTTCATTATTAATGACATGTTAGCAATTAACAACATAAAAATGGTTGCCTTTGTTAAGCCAGTGACTCATGACCAGCCCAACATGGGATAATGGACCAGACTCATGACCAGCCCAACATGGGATAATGGACCAGACTCATGACCAGCCCAACATGGGATAATGGACCAGACTCATGACCAGCCCAACATGGGATAATGGACCAGACTCATCACCAGCCCAACATGGGATAATGGACCAGACTCATGACCAGCCCAACATGGGATAATGGACCAGACTCATGACCAGCCCAACATGGGATAATGGACCAGACTCATGACCAGCCCAACATGGGATAATGGACCAGACTCATGACCAGCCCAACATGGGATAATGGACCAGACTCATGACCAGCCCAACATGGGATAATGGACCAGACTCATGACCAGCCCAACATGGGATAATGGACCAGACTCATGACCAGCCCAACATGGGAAGGTATATAGATGTGTATTCTGGATTACGTGTGTGTGTGTGTGTGTGTGTGTGTGTGTGTGTGTGTGTGTGTGTTCAGCGTCCTCGTAGAACATGAAGCGGTAGTTTGACCTCCGCTCGTTTGGTAGTTAGGTGCAACGAAGCTGTTTATGCCACACACAATGACTACCATTGGGTGATTCCTCTGACCAAGAAATCCAATTGTGACTTTGTGTATATTTCTCTTAAGTATCCTAAAGTTAAGTAGCTTGTGTATATTTCTCTTAAGTATACTGAAGTAGCTTGTATATCGCTCCCATAAGACGGTAATGACGTGTGTGGTAGTGGTCGCCTGGTAGACCAGGTGGTAATGACGTGTGTGGTAGTGGTCGACTGGTAGACCAGGTGGTAATGACGTGTCTGGAGCAGTGGTCGACTGGTAGACCAGCACTGGTCTGGTAGAAATCCATTACGAGTCATGTAGTAGCCCTGGAGTAGCTGTGTGGTAGCCGTGTGGTAGTTGTGTGGTAGCCGTGTGGTAGCCGTGTGGTAGTTGTGTGGTAGCCGTGTGGTAGCCGTGTGGTAGTTGTGTGGTAGCTGTGTGGTAGCCGTGTGGTAGCTGTGTGGTAGCTGTGTGGTAGCCGTGTGGTAGCTGTGTGGTAGCCGTGTGGTAGCCGTGTGGTAGCTGTGTGGTAGCTGTGTGGTAGCCGTGTGGTAGTTGTGTGGTAGCTGTGTGGTAGCCGTGTGGTAGCTGTGTGGTAGCTGTGTGGTAGCCGTGTGGTAGCTGTGTGGTAGCCGTGTGGTAGCCGTGAAGGAGTTGCTTCCTACCATTACTCACACCTGTGCAACCAGAACACCATCATATCCACCCAGGTTCATATATTCGCGTCCAGCTTCACACAACGGGTTATTATACCACTTTTATCTGTCAAAATAAACCTCAATCAGCCACCTACAATATATATAATCAATATACATCTATCCACGAACTTCAGGGATGTATATAGCATAAGGGTAACGAAGTGTGGGTGTATATATGAGGGAGTCAAGTCGACTCGCGAACACTAAGCTCCGCCAAGGTAGGTGGAGGTGCGCCTGACAATCAGTGGCGCCTCCCGAAGAGAGACTTAATGACGTCTAACTCCTTTTCCATTGATGATCACTTTGTTTATTATGTTTTCGGCTCCTGAGACACCAGAGGACTTGGCTTTGTTCCCTCACACGTTTGGACGATCCTGAGAGACAAAGATTATTCCCTTTTTTCATTTGCCTGATGAATCAAAGACAACCTCTTTGTCCAATTAGTGTTTTATATAGCGACAATGGCGAAGTTCACCACAACAATATATTTTGTGTCAGACGTAAACACAGAAGCGTCGCCAACGTATTAAACTCTGGCGTCTTTTAATTAGGAAAGAAAAATAACGTTATCTTAATGACCATTTCCAATCTTGTGTCAGAACGAAGGTCATGTGACCCGAGAGATGGAAGTTCCTCTCTCACAAAGAGCCACAACACCCAGCGGTGTTGTGACCGTTGGGTGTTGTGACCGCTGGGTGGTTGTGACCCGACCCAGCAACATGGACGCTCCCGCCTCACCTGACGCCCTCCACTCTCTCTCTCTCTCTCTCTCTCTCTCTCTCTCTCTCTCTCTCTCTCTCTCTCTCTCTCTCTCTCTCTCTCTCTCTCTCTCTCTCATTCTCCTCATCTCTGGGTTTACCCCTGCCTGCTGTGATTGCGACGCAAACGGTAGCCTTGCCTATATGGATGGGATGGTTAGGGAGGTGAACGCAAGAGTTTTGGAGAGAGAGGGGCAAGTATGCAGTTTGTTGTGGATGAAAGGGCTTGGGAAGTGAGTCAGTTGTTGTTCGCTGATGATACAGCTCTGGTGGCTGATTCGAGTGAGAAACTGCAGAAGCTGGTGACTGAGTCTGGTAAAGTGTGTGGAAGAAGAAAGTTAAGAGTAAATGTGAATAAGAGCAAGGTAATTAGGTACAGTAGGGTTGAGGGTCAAGTCAATTGGGAGGTAAGTTTGAATGGAGAAAAACTGGAGGAAGTGAAGTGTTTTAGATATCTGGGAGTGGATTTGGCAGCGGATGGAACCATGGAAGTGGAAGTGAATCACAGGGTGGGGGAGGGGGCGAAAATCCTGGGAGCCTTGAAGAATGTGTGGAAGTCGAGAACATTATCTCGGAAAGTAAAAATGGGTATGTTTGAAGGAATAGTGGTTCCAACAATGTTGTATGGTTGCGAGGCGTGGGCTATGGATAGAGTTGTGCGCAGGAGGATGGATGTGCTGGAAATGAGATGTTTGAGGACAATGTGTGGTGTGAGGTGGTTTGATCGAGTAAGTAACGTAAGGGTAAGAGAGATGTGTGGAAATAAAAAGAGCGTGGTTGAGAGAGCAGAAGAGGGTGTTTTGAAATGGTTTGGGCACATGGAGAGAATATCTTTCATGTCTTTCCTGACAGCTAACCTAACCTAACCTTTTATAAACGACAGGTTTTACATTTACTCTGTTTTGTTCTCTCTTTTTCTTCTCTCATTAAGCATTTTTACATATCAGTTAAGACCTGGCCTCGAAAGTGACTTCATTCCGTGACTGAAGCCTCCAACTTCAAACAAAAAATTGGTATGAAAGTAAAACATGAGAGCTGAGATAAAGCACAATACGAACATCGTTGTGAAAATTGATGTTGTCATAAAGTACGTGTGATAAACTCAACGAATCACATCCAGAAATTGTTGATCTTGTTAAAGATAAGTCGAAGTAGCGAGGTGGAGACAGACAGACGAACATCTGAGACAGCAATTCCGTCTTTTTACGCTGCACTTTACATGACCAAGTTCTGGGAGTCTGTCTTCCTTATAACTTTTCCCCGATGGTAAAGTAGACATGACCATCTTATCATGGGTCAGTAAACTCTCAGTGGCAGGGTACAGCATCCATGTGACCCCTGATGACATCGTGTAAGAGAACTTACAAGTATTTTACAGTATGGCACATTTCTGTGGACACCACTAGGGCGTGGTTCCCTTGATCATCTCCACCACATGATTGGTCAAGTCAGCCACAGGTTCACTAGGCTCAATTACTTCCAGGTATGCCAGACTGTGTGTGGTTCCCCTACCTTCTTCTTCGCTCTCTTGTTTCCTCAGATCTGTACTACAATGGTTACCTCATTCAGCGTTTAATTGTGATCATCAACAAGCAGTTAGAACAGCTGATACGTAAGCTGCTACATCTTCCTCCAATGTTTATTTCCAACTAAACTGTTAAATCAGAGAACTGTAGAGGGCTTCCTTAACCATGTAGGTTCCTTCTGTAATCGCTAGAGATGTTGAGCTCCAGCAATAAGCAGTCACGTGAAGTTCTAAGAAAATTCAAGAAGTTTAGAAGTAGATGAGAGTGGTAGTCGGACCTCGGGAGAGTGCTGTTCCGACGTTCAGGCAGAACAGAACGTGAAGGTACGTCGACAGTGGCCAACATGAGTGAGCTCCCACAGCCCCTGAGGCGACCACTAACCAAAATAGGACCCAACCAAGACCCATACCCGACACCACCAGACCCAACCTTCTCCTCCTTCTGAACCCGACACCACCAGACCCAACCTCCTCCTCCTCCTCCTCCTCCTCCTCCTGAACCCGACACCACCAGACCCAACCTCCTCCTCCTCCTCCTTCACCACCATTCACTGATGGTATACACGCAAGCCAGTGTTCTACTCAGGCCGCAACACGTAGGACGGTGGATAAAGTGATCCAACATCACCCTTGAGTTGACGTAGAACACATCAGTCTTGAGTGTGATGTGGGCAGAACTCTGGAACCTGGAAGTTTCCTGGGATGTTCAAAGATACGTCCACCAGCTTGTACCTGACTTCCAGATCGGCACTGGACTCCAAATGGCCCACAGAACCTGGAAAGTAATGGACCGCCATCACGTTTCTGTAACGTAAATGGGGAAGAAATAGATTCATTTGAGGATAAAAAACTTGTGAAGTTATGCATTTTTTTATTATCGGACTCACTACGTCATTGTTGTTGACACTGCCAACACTACGCCAGTGTTGCCGCTGCCAACACTACGCCATTGTTGCCGCTGCCAACACTACGTTCTCTAACAAATGCATCTGACATCCCTGACTCCGTTGTGGCCAAGTGTTGCACATCCCGTCCACTGTGTCTGCTCTACATAACCATCTGTTATCAACACTTCCCGTCTATGGACATCCACCATGCATAACTTTCACGTTTCCCTCAACCATAGAATAGCAGGAAGTTGTGGGCACGCCCCTCACCCCCGAGGCCACATGCACCTTTATCTAGTCTGTGGAAATGATTTTGCACCAGTGGCATCCACCATGGCCAGCCCCGAGGGTGGAGTGAGGGCGGGCACACTCCACCCACTCTGTGTAGTTGGGTGGAACACAGGCAAATGAGAACAGAAAACTAACTTCGACAAATTCTTGTGTCTGCTAACAGTTTATGACTTGGTTACATCAATCCCACTTGTTAGGGCGGCTCACATATATATTCATTTTCCTCCATTTACTGTG